>NC_081197.1:44345103-44645103 GCF_902713425.1 Acipenser ruthenus
AAATTACTGCCACAAAAGGGTTAACGTTTCGTGTATAATGCCCACAATCGAACTTGATCTACAAAGTATGAATTGTATATCTCATCCTGTAGTCATACTGACAGATTTTGTAGTACATGAAGTCATCATCTGAAATGGCTTATGAGATATCGGTAGTTAAAATGGCTGTGTCAAACATATACATATTATTAGTACCTTATCAAGATCTTGGAATAGGTCTAACAGTGCTTAAGCCGAGAAACCATATGAAATTGCCAAAGAGGTAGAACTTTTAGCATTATCATTTCAAATCATAAAATGTCTTTTTAAAATAGATTTATTTTTTTGTTATGCTACAGTGGGGTGTTCTAGAACAAATAATACGAAGAGTGGTGATTTAGCCCTTTCACGATTACAAGTTAAAGATAACTAATCGGTGACTTGAATATTTATGGATTTTTTTGTAGCTGAAGATGGTTAAAAGGCTGACATCTTTCCTTTATGACTCATGCTGGAGGTACCACAGCATTCTTGCACATTACAGTTTTCTTGGAAATTATAAACTCTTGTATCTGTTTGACAGCAGCCAGTTGCAACCTATGGTGCCATCTTTTAATACCAGCTAATTTTATACATTTGATGACAAAATATCCTACAGTTCTAGCCTCAGATATAGCACTGTTATATGAATTGAAAGCAGCTGTTATAACTCGGGGAATTCTGTGTACGTCACACCTTCGAAAGAAAATGGTAATGATGCGAATGAACTCTGTATTTATACTGTATCACTGAACATCTGTGGTATTTGGTATCTGTGGTTAGAGTTGGCGACACGGCGACACGGTCTCTCACCTGTCACTTCTAGGCCCTGGATTCGATTCCAGTCTGGGGTACTTGTGCAAAGTCAGATCTGGTTAATAGATTTCCACTGGTACACTTTCCGGACGGAAAATGTAATTGGGTGGATGGGTGTTGTGGTGTCCAGGCACAGAATGGCTGTCAAGCTCCATCCCAGAGGTTGCTAAAGGACCGTGTTCATGCATCCTGTCAGAGAATGATGGTTGTGTTAAAAGCTCCCGAGTGGTGCGTCCAATAAAGACACTCCATGTAGAGTGCAGGATGCGCCCTATAGCCTGGAGGTCGTCGGTTCGGGACCAGGCTATTCCGCTGCTGGTCGCGGATGGGAGTTCCCAGGAGGCGGCTCACAATTGGCCGAGCGCCGCCCGGGGTGGGGAGGACTTAGGTCGGCTAGGGTGTCCTCGGCTCACCGCGCACCAGCGACCCCTGTAGACTGGCCAGGTGCCTGCATGTCTGCCTGCAAGCGGCCCAGAGCTGTTTGGTCCTCTGACGAGCCTGCAGAGTGAAAAGAAGTGGATGGCTGACAGCACACGTTTCGGAGGACGCGTGTGCTCGTCGTCTTCTCTCCTGAGTCAGCACGGGGGTTGCAGATATCATTTCATGCTTCAGCATTATTGCACTGTATATTGCAAAGAATGAGACTGCTCTGTGCACATTTACTATCCAAGGTGACCTCTGAAATGTGTTTAGCAATCTGAAGCCATCTACAAATATTCTGAGTTAGTGTCGTAGTAATCAGAAATGAAAATAGCTTTTTCTGCAATTGAAATAGAAGTATAAAGGTCAGACATGCCTAGATTAGTTTTTCTCTTGAACTTCTCTTTAATAACATGTGTATTTTAAGCTGTATTATGTGAACCGTTATTGGTGGTGAGGAGATTTTTATTAAAATGCTGATAAACCTCAGTTTGTTTGTTTGTTTGTTTGTTTGTTCTGCAGTTACTACAGGTTGAATAATACTGTACATTCTAAGCTGGATCCTTATTTGACCTTCTTGCGAGAGAAAGGATAAGGTGTAGAAAGAGCAGCCTGAAACAGGATCAAACTAATGTCAGCAGCATTTTGTAGCCTTGGTAATCATTTATTCTTAAGCTTCTGGTTATGATGCTAATAATGGACTTATTTGGAATTATGCCAAGTTACAAACCAGTGCCTTTTGAAGCGCACATAGTCAAATGTTTTTTTCAAGTTCATAGATATGCCAGAGCAATAAAACTTGGCAGATAGGAACTGTGGACCATGGAGATCAGGATGGTATGTTTGGCCCCTAATTTGCGTCATAGAGGCGTGGTCATATCATGTGTACAGCTGCTCAAAATGACCACAACTGCACTTAACATTGACCATTATTATGTTAGGTGCCAACTATACTGTCCTTTAACTTGTTGTTACTACCTGTCAAGTCTCAGTGCTGTATGGCACATGCATTCTCCCTGGCCATATCTATTAACTAGTAGGGTGACTGTATGTGTGAATATAATTTATTAGAGGGGTGCTGTTATAGTACTTCCATGTCTTCCTAGTTATTTGAAATAGCAGAAAATGGGTTATCTGACAAAATATGAGTTAGTTGATGTTACCTGGATGCTCACTATAAATTATTGCACAGGTAACTGCGGTGGATTCACAGTATTTAATTTTTTTATTAAATTAGGTTATTGATGCTTTTCCCCATCTGTATCCTGTTCTCTAGTTGGTCTGTGAGAATGTAAAGGTTTACTAATAGGTTTGTGCTGGGGTTTGTCTGCCTTGTCCAGGTGAACCGTGCCAATTAAAAGATGTTCAGAAGGAATTAATTCCATGATTTAAATTAAATAAAAATTCAGAAATTAACATACGGTACACTCCGTTTATAAGAATCACATGTGTCCTGGATGATTTGATTCTTATAAGAGGTTGATTCTTAAAAGCGGACCGATATGATTACAATTAGCAAAAGCGTCCCTCCGCGCATCAGATGTTTAAATACAGTATACAAATGCCAATGGTGTTCAGTCACTGAGGAAAATACATAAAAACAATTAAAACAAGTCCTCGTGTGTAAGCAACTTGTTATATGATCACAATTATGTTTACTCAAGGCTACAGAATCCTATTTTACTATAGTTTACTTGAGAAGCGATCTTCTCGTGAGTGTCTAGTTTAACTGCCGTCTGGTGTTACATGTAATGGCCTTTGAATTAAAATGACATGACATTACAGTACAGTACAATATTTTACTGTCAGGTCTACCACTGCATTTAAGCATCTGTGGCTTGCCTTTTTTCAGTTGCGATGCAAATCTCAGTTTTTCACTGAGATTTGCATCCATCACCGCGCTACGCAATCCCCCTCCCTCTATATGCATATCACACAATAACAGTGTTGTACTCAGTATGTATTCAATGAATGTGTATTCACTTTATTAAAACACATTTTCACTAACAGAGACCACAAAAAATACCTGTACAATGCAGTTGCGCGTCTTTCTTTTTCCTGCATGTCGACACTCATAAACTGCATGATTTGCTTTTTTTCTACTGGGAGTCGCTGCAGACCAGGGATTACACTGCGCATGCTGTGTACGTGCCTAAATCACACGAGATGTGATCAAATTTAAATTCAGAAACAGCTTTATTGGTTGGACACGTCTGATGCAGTATCGTATTACATGCAGTCAGTTTCTTGCAGTCAATGATTCTTCTAAGCAGATTGCTTGATTCTTACAAGCGGAGTATTTTACTATGTTAGTATAGGAATGATTTGGTCCCAGTGGTTTTGATTCTTATGTCAGTAATTCTTATAAATTGAGTGCATCATAAAATATACAAGGTAGCAGAGAACAATGCATACTGAAGTGCTAACCTTGATGTCTTGAACACTCTATAAACTCTCCAACCTAGACCAAAGTCCTTTATTATAATAGGTTCATTTAAATTACTGTAGTTCATTTACAGATTTCCCCTTTTATGCTGTCACAATGCGTTTGAAAATCGTGTTTTCCTTGATCGCTGATCAACTCCTGACAGGAATAAAGAAACAGCTGTTGCTAGGCAGCAGGAACACCATATCCTAGCAACAGTGGTACCTGCAGTGGGAACATGACGCAGTGATCAAAGGCACGTGACATGTGGTGCAACTGAGAGAGTTTTGTGTGTGTCTGGCAGGTTTGAAGGGCGTAGAGGACAGATGAAGGTGTAATGGAGGAATAACCGAAGCATGACCCAAGATGCATTTTGCGTATCTTTTGAATGCAGGAAAGGTTCCAGGAAAATGATTATATAAATAAACAGAGCTTACTTAGCAAATATATATTTAGCAGTATTTTGCACTCTCTCTTTCTCGCTCACATTGTCAGTTTCACACAGAGCTATGAATAATTAAAAAATGTTTATGACTACACAGCTTTGGTGTGACACTTACCCACTGTTCTCTGTATTTAGCTATATGTGATTCCTTCTATAGACATCCCATTAAACAGAGCTGACATTTGAAAGAGCTGTATTCTGATTTACAGCATGCTCAAAGGCAGACACTAAACTGGGTGGTTTGTAGCAAACTCACCTCCAATTGCTTAATTCTTTACAGGGATGCTTTTACAGGGCAAGGGTGGCAGAGCAAATCATTAACCTATGATGTTCCAACTAAGTTGAATTTCTACACACACGCTGTACAGATGTGATCTGCAGTACCACCTATAAAGTAAATGACCGTTTGATTTTAAACCATACTAGTGTGTGCTTTCAAAAAGCATATCAAAACATAATACAGCTCCCCTTCTCTGCTGAGGCCTTTGTGGACGCTCTGTGCTACTAGAATTTTGTGATTTTGGGAGTCAGCTGTTTTACACCAAAATTACTATATGTTCTGTTTTAGATACCCCAGAAATACTACATATATTTTTGTCATACTCTGAAGTTTTCATTGGTGCCATGTGTTTGAGGCTTTTTGGTCATCTGAAGAAGAGACCTTTGTGGTATTGAAAGCTTGTGATTTAATTATTGTTTAGTTTGTCCAGCATGGATTGGGTTGGTGTACCAATATAAATGTATTCTAGGTTTATCCCCTAGTCCCATTAGAAGAGATAAGCCCCAGAGCCTTTTCATTTCAATAGCATTTGTGGGGACCCACTTGCGCACCCTAGAATGCGGCCCCAGATTGTCCTCATGCTTGCCAGGTATTTCTGAGCAGGTATTGCTGAGCAGATATTTATGGCTGGATAATGTTAGGTGAGGTCCAGTGGTAGATAATTTACTTGCAACGGTAAGCAAATGAAATGAGATCTATATGAAATTATAAAAGCAAGACAAAATGATGTAATACAGGGATTACAAAAAAGTACAAAAAACCTAAACTGCTGTCTAAACTTTCTCTCCAACACCAACTCAGTCGTACACAACAAAGGCAGGATAGCCAACTACTTTAAAAAAAAAACCACCCAATCAGGAGCTTATGTTGTACATCATGATGTCATCATATATCTGTGGCCTTCAGATAGAGCAAAAGCTAAAATTAACATGTTTGGCATGTTATTATTATTATTATTATTATTATTATTTATTTCTTAGCAGACGCCCTTATCCAGGGCGACTTACAATTGTTACAACATATCACATTATACATTATTTCACATTATACAGATATCACATTATTTTTACATACAATTACCCATTTATACAGTTGGGTTTTTACTGGAGCAATCTAGGTAAAGTACCTTGCTCAAGGGTACAACAGCAGTGTCCCCCACTGGGGATTGAACCCACAACCCTCCGGTCAAGAGTCCAGAGCCCTAACCACTACTCCACACTGCTGCCCAGTGTTCCTGAATGCTTGTTTCAGAACTTTACAAGAATCAATTTTTAAAGATGGCTTTAGTTTTATGGATTTATTTCTTTATACACGTTTTTATGGTTTCTCTGGTTTAAACTCAAACTATTTGCTAATATTGTCCAATATAACCCCAAACAATATAAATGCATGTTCATGTTTGTACATTTATTAAACTGTGAAGGACACAGATTACCAAGTCAGTTATTTTACAAGTCCTTCAAATCCTCATCTATAAGCCCACCAAAGGTCAGTTTGTTAACTCATGTCCCACAAGGGGTTTCAGCCCTTCAAAAATGGGGCCAAGTGGCGGAGTGCCCCGCCCCTATGTATATATATGTGCACTGTTATTATTTATTATTATTATTATTATTATTATTACCAAGGGCGTAGGTTTGGTTTGAACATTGGTGGGGACACAATTTTGTAGGGGGGCGGAGTCACGGTCGCTAGTGGGGTTCGGGGGCATGCCCCCCCGGGAAGAAATTTTTTAGGAGACAGCTGTTAAATGGTAACTTCTGGTGGCTTGAAATGAATGCTGGACATGAATCGAGGACAATTTGATTGACATGAAGTTGGCTGGTATACACTTAAAACACTATGATAAAGTGTCCCTCCTAGAAGCTGGTTTGACATCCCTGCTGTAGAATTACTAATAACCTGAATTATAACCTATCCCAGCCTTACTGTAAGCTACCAATACCCCTGGCGCTACAAGCATGAGCACATGCACGCTCACGTGCTCTGCCTGCCTCTCCTGTGTCTGTGCTGCTGCTCTTACCTGGGTGCATTGCTTCATTCAGCTGATAAAATAATAAATTGATGCATGTAGAGAGAAAATATATGGCTATGCTAACTTATACAGCATTAGCCTACTATTATATCACAATGTGCCTCAAACAATAATATCTCAAAACTGAGTCTAACACTTTCACTGTTATAATCACTAAGCCATTACAGCCGTCACCTGCGACCCTGTTGCTTCACCTGCCTCTGTACTGCTTTTACCAGGTTGCACTGCTTCACTCGCCTGATAAAATGATAAATTGATGAATGCTGTTTAGAGAGAAAGTATGACTGCTAACTTCATTAGTAAATTATTTTTACATTTGCTATGAGAATCATTATCAATTGTGTTTATTACTTTAATAACATCTTCCTACTTACACTTTGACTTTTTGTAAAAAAAACTTCCTTATGTCCATCTTTCTTTTTTTGGTTGCTATTATGCTTAGTCACCTAAAGCTAACGTTAGTTGGATGACGATATCAAAACATGCTCACGCACACTCACACACTCTTTCTCTCACACACATAATGATTTAGCTGTGAAACAAGCCAACTAGCCACCAAGGACGTTGGGTTATCAGCTAGTAATGGGTCGCTAACGTAATAGGTAGGTAGGTCGGTAGGTTTATTCTCTCAAACTATGTTGCTGACGAGCTGACAATACCTTCAGCCCCGGCACCTGGCTTTCATTCAGTCAGTGGCTCACACTCATATCAGACTGACCGGCAAGCGGCAGCTTCAGATGAGCGTCTTTCCAGAGTCCAGCCTAAGCCAGCGGGCCTCAACCTTTTTTTACTCACGCCCCACTGAAATGTATTTGTATATCTGTCGTCGTCGTCCCCCGCCCCCGTTTAATTTTACTTTTTAATATATATTTTTTATTACTGCCTATATAATATAGAGCGTTTATTTAGCCGCCTGGATAGTCACACTGTCCATTCAATCAAATACATATGTTCGTGTTCGCTTTTTACACACACGATACAAAAATATCAAGCAAGTAGTAAGTTAGTTACAAAGGGAGGAAGGAGGATTGAAATAATGTGACAACGCATTAACCAACAAACACAAACATCGAATTAAACGGATTATATTTATTCTTATTTTTTAAAATAAATGTGAAAATTGTGGCACAATATACACCGTTTAAGAATGACTAGAATTGTCCTTATTTTAAACCCGAAGAGTTACCTTTCACGCCCGAGTCCTTGTGCACTTTCGCACTTCAATGAAATCAACACACTCTGGTGGTCCCTGACGTCACCCACGCACTGAGTCCGTGTTACAGTGATGCATTATGGAAGGGCCTAAGCCAATCAAATTAGCGTTCTTTTTTTTGGTTTGTTTTTTTGGAGGAGGGAGGAGTAACGAGGGGAAGGGGCGGGGGGCTTGAGAGAGTTAACCCTTTGTGGAGCAGATAAAATGACTTGACAAAAGACGTTTCAGATTTATCAAAATTATTAGTAGGGACAATTCAACGGTCCCTTGACATTGGTAGGGACATGTCCCTACCGTCCCTAGCTAAATCTACGCCGGTGATTATTACTAATATATATATATATATATATATATATATATATATATATATATATATATATATATATATATATATATATATATATATATATATAATTTTAATTTGGTAGTCTCCAATTGTGTTTTTTTTTTTTTTTTTTTATCACTTTCTCCCAATTTGGAATAGTCAATTTATTTTTAGGCTCAACTCACCGCTACCACCCCCGCACTGACTTAGGAGCGGCGAAGACAAACACACGTTGTTCTCCGAAGCGTGTGCCATCAGCCGACCGCTTCTTTTTCACACTGCAGGCCCACCATGCAGCCACCTCAGAGCTACAGCGTCGGAGGACAACGCAGCTCTGGGCAGCTTACAGGCAAGCCTGCAGGTGCCCGGCCAGACCACAGGGGCGCTGGTGCGCAGTGAGCTGAGGACAACCTGAGGGGGGGCGGGGGGCCTTAAATCTGTACTGCCTGATGTAAAAATAAATTACGATCTCACATAATTATACATTTTGTATCTGGAGGTCAACTAATGTAAAACTTTTAATAGCACAAGCAATTGCAAGCGCAAAGCTAAAAAAAAAAAATAATAACAGCACCAAAAGGTACTTATTGTGCATAGGTACTTAATTACTGTTGCCAGTGACTAAATGAGGACTGTGAAAGAATGTTTTTCTTTCCAATTTTACTCCCAAATCCTTGTAGTGTGATTTAGGTGCATGTTTGCACAGGGTCCAACATGGACAACAATTAGGTTTTGTTATATTGTATTTAATGACGTTTTTTTTTTTTTTTTTATCTCAATAAACCTTTTCAGCTATTGTTTGCTTTGCACTATCTCAGTAGAAGCCAGGAATGGTGCTGCTCGTTACCACAGTGTAACTGTGTGTTCCTGGAGTGTACAATTACAGCTGGCATTTTAAGTCTTAACTTTCATCTTCTTATGCATGTAGCTTAAGTAGTTTTCAGACTAATCCAGGCCAAGATAAGGGCACATGCTTATTATGTTGTCATCACACCTGCAGTTTCTTTTGTAATTGAGCCTCACTTCCTGCTGATTTCTAAGTGGATTTGTACCAGAAGGATTTGGAAATGCAAAAACTTCTAGACAGTCTTTATCCACATTAACTGAGATGTCTTCATGTCTGATACCAGAAGAATGTAGTTTAAAAGACACCATCATAAATATTGTAAATTTGACAAGGTTTGTGTATTGCCATGACTGTTTGAGAGTAAGTCTGTGTCTATCCCTGAGTTGTCTTGTTCTGCTTTGCCTAGCAGAAGTATGATGGATAGTCTCAGTCAGATGGTTTGCAGGTTAACTGATTAACACAAATATTTGTTATTTAATGCATCTATAAAGCCACTTGTAGTGTGAAGAGTACCTCGCCCTGGACAATGGGGAATCAAAAGCTAATATAGTATACCAGCTGCTTCAATTTAGTGGTTTGTAATTTTGTATTCTTTACTTTTGGTAAGGTTTTAATTTTAGTTAACCTTAGGGCCATAATAATAAAACAGGATGGTTTGTAAGCAAAATTGAAAACTGAAACGGCGTCATTTCACATGTTAACTATCCTGAATCATTTTCTTGTCAAATTAAGCAGGTAGTGCTGGTACAGCTGTGCTGAATTGTGTGATGTGGGGGCCTAGGTTGAGACCACTGAACTTATGATTTGAGATATTCAAATCCAGACCTTCAGTGGTGAAAAGGGCTATTGTGTAACACAGACAACAAAACACAGGGCAAAACAACAGTCTAGGTCTGGGGCTCTAGAGACATCAGATATCGTCTGATCATGATGTTGCCATAGCATCTCAGAAAACTGATTTGAATATGTGCACAATGCTTCTGGAGAGTACTTCCCAGTATGTCTAGTACACATAATCACAGAGGCTGAGGATGTGTTTCTCATGGAGAGTTAAAAGGGGATTATTTAAAGATATGCCTAAAATATTTAGGGCTTCTGTTTTATTAATTTCATTTTTCTGTGTTTGTTTGTTTATTTTATTTATTTATGTATGTATGTATTTATTTATTTACCTATTTTTGAGTTTTATGTAGATGTCCTGAAGTCTTTTTTTTACTGTGTGAGATTATTGTTTTTGGTTACTTTCCCAAATTCTTGGATGTTTTTTCCTGGCACAATATGTATAATAACTTCACAGTACAAACTAGTACTTTCTTTCCTTTGCAGTCTTCCAGAATGAAATCCTTATGGTCACAGGCTTATTCTTCTGGGGGTTTTGTGTTTCTAGGCATTTTTAAAAATGTCACCACAATTTGTAATTCTGTTTTAAATTCCACAAGCGTGTAAATCCTCCCTATAACTGTAATACAGCTTTAAACCCCTTCAGCAAGTCCATCCTTATTAAATTGTAAGATTGTTTTAAATCTCACAAGGTGTACAATACTCCCTGTCTGCACAGCCTCCAGTAGAAATGCAGAAATCTGCTTCCACTCAGTAGTGGGTGGGTTTAAAGTATTCAGAATGAATCAATGTTAGATACAAGTCAGGAAAGAGGGACATTGCACAGCTAGCTACACTGGGAAAGGGGTGAAGTCCATGTGAATTCAGTAACCATTTCCAGGGTTTTTCCTGTGTTTATTGGCTATACAAAGATTTTTTATTTTTTTTGTATTGTTTTATCAAGGTTTATCGGTTAAAACCGAAAATCAGAAGCCCTAAAAATATTGTAAAAATAAATGAATACAGCTTAGTATAATTTGCATGCATGTGGAAAAGTACCCACTGAGTAGAGCAGTGTAGGAGTTGGTTTATGTAAGAAGCTCATCTCTTCACCTAATTAAAAATTGCTGAAAGGTTATCTGTCAGGTGTGCTGCCTGGTAACTTGATGATGAGCAAGAAACATAGTAAGTTTTGTCTCTAGAATTTCAGATTGAGGTTATTTGCTGGGCATTTTTTCTTAGATTAGTATTGCATTACTCTTTTTAAACTTTTTTTATTATTATTATTATTATTATAATGGTCCACTACTCTGTTAAGTAAGTGAGAATTAAAGATTGATCTAATTAATTGTTGCCTCTAATTCTGCTTAATATTAGAAGTGCTGCTTTGTGAGGGGATGAAGTCTTATACAGCTATGGCCAAAAGTTTTGCATCACCCTATAGAATTAACAAATTTTGCTTCATAAAGTTGAATGAAACCTGCTGAATAACTAATGTTACATTAACACATTGAATTACATGCTGCTTTGTAGTTTTCCATGTACAAAAATGGAAAAATGTGACATTTCAAAATCTAATGTGAACTACTGTACTACTATTATGGCTTCTAGTAGACTTTTGCAATATCATTTTGTAGTTTTTTTGATTACATGATGTTAAATAAAATATCACCACAAATTATGTTCATATAGTTGTTGTATTTTTTTAAATTACGTGATAGCCTATAGGCGTATTCCGGGGATGAGATCCAGGGCTCCACCCTGCTTTCCCTGTCAATCTTCTATTTCCTGTTTAAGTCTTAATCTCACACAGCTTGCTGTCTAGTGTTTTCAGTTTGTTTTCTAGTGTTTTTGCTTTCTAGGAATTGCTCAGACTCCGTCAAACGTGCTTAAACTTTCTGTCTTTACTAATGTCTAAACTTCATCTTCTCATTCTCTCGTCCGACAGATGATTTAGAGCAATTTTCCTATCTGCTCCGAAGATTCCTCATTCTTCAGCTTCTTTATTTCTCGCTGCAACAGCTGCATCACCAGTTAAGCCTGCAACTATTATTTATTTTATTTGTTTATTTAGCAGACACCTTTATCCAAGGCGACTTACAGAGACTAGGGTGTGTGAACTATGCATCAGCTGCAGAGTCACTTACAACTACGTCTCACCCGAAAGACGGAGCACAAGGAGGTTAAGTGACTTGCTCAGGGTCAGACAATGAGTCAGTGGCTGAGGTGGGATTTGAACCGGGGACCTCCTGGTTACAAGCCCTTTTCTTTAACCACTGGACCACACAGCCTCAAAAACTAATCTCCAGCCGCGCCACTCCATTATTCAACCTCCGCTGTGTCTCCATTATAAAGATCGGCCATGGTTACCCACGACAACAGCCTCATTGAGCCCCTAATGGGAGTGTTAAGTTGCCGTGTTAACCACGCAGTTTCATGAGGCCCTGTGCCTCAGTACTGCAATCTTCCAGCTTCCTGCCGCTGCATTTTCACAACTGGAAAGAGTAAGTTCAACTCGCCGAATTCGACTGCAGGCGCATCTCGTGGACCTATGTTAACTTATATATATGCTTAACTGTCCTAAAATATGTATTCAATATACGTTTAAATGAATAATAAATATATAAAGAATATCCAAAGTGTCTTCATAGATAGTCAGATAGACGACGCTCAGCAGGCCATGCCTCACTTGCCTGTACTGACGAGCCGCCTGTGATTTCAACAGCCCCTTCTATCAGGCGTCACTCTCCTAGCATCGGAAAATAAATAATTGAAGGTAAAGATATCAATGTTACACTCACGCAAAGTCACGCGACATTAACTTCCACAATGCCATCAAGAGCTGGATCAATACTTTATTCTACATCTTGGAGCTCTCAGTTAGATACAGGGGTTATATGTTCTACGAGTACCATAAAGCATACTCCATTAAAGCCACCGCCATCTTATCAGCAGATAACCATTTTGTTGATCGGTCTTTCCCTGATTTTAGACCTCTTTTTAACCTTGTTTTCAGCAGTTTTGCCAACGCCTACAGACAAAGCATCCACAGCAAACTCTATTTTCCTCTGTCCAAATACAATCGACCGTCATTCTCTTTCTGCACAGATTCGCCGCAATATTATAGAAGATTGCCAGATTTCAGATTGGCAAAGGTTTTGCAGCAGCCTCACAGCAATGCATTCTACATCGCTCCTGAAAGCAGCCTCATCTTTGGCTCCATCTAAATCACCTTAACACTTAAAGACCAACATCGACATCCTATCAAAATTCTGGTTGGCAGACAATTGTGCAACAACCTCCTGCAATCCCAAGGAGGCACTTCATGCAGCTTAAATGTGCTCATACTTGACAGTGAGTTTCTTTTCACTCACTTCAGCTGATATTCTTTCTTGCCTACAGATCGCCAGATTTCAGCAGTTAGTTCCCACAGCATCTCCAGCACCTCTCCAAGTTCCGCAATACCAGCACCTAGTATTCCTATGAGCTCTCCTGTCTTCAACCTTCTTCTATCTGCTAGAAATTACATGTCCACTGCCCTAGCTCCATCAGCAAGATTATCCTACTCTACAGGCTGGTCTTCGTTCTCCTCCTTCTGCGCAAAAAAACCCCAAATACAGCCAGTTCCATTTAATTTGATTCTGCTTCCAGAATCAAATCTTACATCTCCGGAATTCAGTTCCGTCTCATGTAAGTGTCCTCTCTGATTCTTCTGGCCATTCCAGCAATCCGCCTGACACTCCGTGGCATATCTAAGAGCTCCCCTCCTACTTCCCCATCTCGACTTCCTATATCTTCGGATATTCTACAGTCGCTCACATCAATCTTGTGAAAAGGCTGTTTCAACCCCATCGATGATCTCCTCATGAAAGTCATGTGCTTAACTGCTTTCTTTGGTTTACTTAGATGCTCCGAATATACAGTCCCATCCCTTTCCAGCTTTCCTTCTCTCGGCATCTGTTCCAACGACATCTCCTTAGTTCCAGATTCTTACTTCCTAATTATGCTCTGCATCTCTAAGACAGATCAACTTCGTCAGGGTCAATTTATACAGCTGTCGAAGATTAATTCTTCTTTATGTCCTTACACCTCCATGTCTAGATACATCTGCAGAAAGAAGCCTTTCCTCATGATGGATCCACTGTTCACAAGCTCCTCCCGTGCAGTAGTTACAAGACATTCGTTCTCAACTCATCTTGCCTCTTATCTCCAAAGCAGGCCTTTCTCCTCAGTTCTACACTCCTTACTCCTTTAGAATTATTATTATTATTTTTTATTTATTTATTTATTTATTTATTTCTTAGCAGACACCCTTATCCAGGGCGACTTGCAGTCGTAAACAAAAATACATTTCAAGAATCACAGTACAAGTAATAATACAATTAAGAGCAAGATAAAAATACAATGACTTTGGTCCTAGCAAGTACAAGTATGACAAAATATGATTCAATAACAGAGCAGATAAGTGTCAGTGATAGTTACATCAGGATGTAATTAAATACAAAATACTACAGATTAAATAACACTTGTGACAGATTACAATACTCTAAAGTACAGGATTAAATGCAGTAAAATTGGAGCAGCCATCTCAGCAGCAAAAGCCAACATCAGACTGCATCTAATTAAAAGCCTAGGGCCCTGGTCCTCCTCAGCAGTAGAATCATACATACGCACATCTGTTTCCGATACAGCTGCAGCTCACCAAAAAATTGTTAGCATGCCTGGAGTGGGGGCTACCTAATCCACCGGGTCCATCAGAGGTTTTCCCCCCTAATGGGGGGGGGGGTCCTCTCCACTGTGCGGCAGGTAAACACATAATTTCACTCTACCCGTTCTTTTGTCCAAAAAGAAAAAAAAACAAATCCACCTTGTTTGTCTAGTTATGCATTGGCACGTGAACTGTTGTTTGTCCCATGGGTGTGGGGTTATGCGGGAAGCCGGGGGGCCAGCCTTTGAGGGTAAGTGAGGCTCACTTCCCCGACCTCTATGGCCGCCGCCATCCACGCCTCAGCTGAGATGGGGTTCTCCCCACATGAGTCAGAGGGGACCCCCGATCACACACTCTATCCTTTAGCAGCTCCTGCTCTTTATCTTACTCAAATTGAGACTGGACTCTATATCCAGCTCCCTATTATCATTCCTTTTCGAGGTTATTCAGCGCAAGAGCCTATTCCTCTACAGGACTGCCACTCCACAGAGCCTGTAGTGGGCTCTGCCGAGCCAGTCTATCTTATGTGTTTTCTGATTCCCGCGGCTGCTGAACAGCCTGCCTTCGAGGCTGCTCTCTCTCTCCTCTGGCCAAGAAGGCTCCCGCCGGTCAGTAGCCTCTTTCCTTTCCGATCCTATCCTCTGAGGCCACTCCTCAAACTACCTCTCCAAGTAACAACCTTTCACTCCAGCCCCAGCTCTTGCCCTGTCAAGTCTCAATATCTGTAGTATTGTTTTCTGAGAAACTACATTGAAAAAGCATTATTTCACTTATCAAACCAAGGTCTAGGCCAAATCCTTAAACCTTATTCCACATTGGACTATAATCCAGATAGAGTCCACTTCCAGTACTCTATGTAATGCATAGGTCAGTATACAGTAGTATATATAGAGAATGTAGAGGGGGCAAGTGGTTTATGTAAAGACATCTTCCTGATGCGAATAAGAACCATATACCACGAAAGATCATTCAGTATGCTATTTATACCACAAGCATATTTTTTAAATAAATAGCAATTTTATGTGAAATCACTTACTTGAGGGATTATTTTACTTGGCAGATGTTTACTTTCATTTTCAACAGACTGCTTTTGAACCCTGTTTATGGTCTCTTTGCATCTGTCTTTATAGATAGAACCTTGAGCTCAGTCTGTCAGTTTGCAGCCTCTCTGTTGTTTCCTTCCAATAACGGTGTTAATCAAGGAGCTACAGCCTGTTCGGATAAGTTCAGCACAGGCAGATCGGTAGCTGGCATTTCTTGAATAAGCATGTTTCTCAAGGAACTCCGAATCCAAATAAAAACAACAATAGAAATTTGAAATTATTTCAGAAATGTTAAAGTTGTTATAAAACACATATTGGTGGCAGTATTGTGTGAACTACTGAAGCACATCTTTGTCCTGAATTTCAGATATACCAGATATACCCACGCTTGTGGTATAAATAGGTTAATCCTTTGCAGTCCATTTATTAAGTGCGCGTCAGGCGCGTCAGGTCCAATTTATTTTCACACGCAAAGTTAATTTTAGACGCGCTGTTTAAAAGTATTTTTTTTTTCCACAATCAAATGGGTTTAAAAGGCCCTGCATATCAACAAAGCACTCACTAGGCATCTCCAGCCCCGCCCCACCCTTTCGTTCGCTATAGCTTTCACATATGCTAAGAAATAAATAATAATAATAATAATAATAGTCGTACATACCAATCAATCATCTCCTGATCACTCGTTTTATCACCTCAATAATGCGATCCAAGTCATTATTTTATTACTATAACATCTCAAAAAAGCTCTGCAAATGTCCGTGATATTCTCTGAGCGCTGATGCAGTACCATCCAGCTTGTTTCCTTTTGACCGCCCCTATCTGATGCCAGGGGCAAGTATGACTATTCATGAGATACGGCCTTTAATTTTTTATTTTTTTCCGGCTTGTCTCAGCTCCTGTCGCTCCCACTCGGCCATTTTCCGTAGAAAAAACGACTAAAAGCCAATTTTTTGCGTCTTTTTGATGATGTCGGACAGGGTCCGACATTGAACCTGATAGGAATAATTGCATCCGCAAATGGTTAATACAGTGGAACCAAAGTGGTCTTGGTTTCACATTCTAAAAATGGCAACACAAATGCACAGTATCACAGATTGACAAGGAAGCTTGGGTTGTTTTGTTGCCTGACTAAATTGTCATCAATTGCAAGGGAGATAAATGGCGGTGATCATTATCCAAGGCTTTGGCAAAATTAAAATACCCCTAAACATAAAACTAAAATGTGATCATGAAAAGTGTAAAACTGGTAAATAAAAGGTTTGGAAAATAAGCTTTCCTTTTAAAATGTAACAGCAATTATGTAACTATTGTTTCTTTGTATAACAATCACCTGCTTGCTATGTGAAGGCATGTTTTGGTTAATGTGGTTTGTATTCGCAGAGCTCACTGGGAAGATTTTGAATGCAATCAGTGATGGCGGATTTGAAATATCAGCTTTGCAGATGGTAAGTACATTAGTCTCTGCATATAGGAACACCTCCTAAGTGAACACTTCGCCTAAGGGAACACCCTTGTGGTGAAACAGATTTTTCCCATTGTAAATGCTCCGGCTAAAGGAAAAGGAACTTTGCTTAAAAGAACGCCACCTTGGCACTGATAGCGATTTGTTCACAATGGATACAGTACAGTTTGGTAAAAAGCGACTTGTCATTGTGTTCTTGTTCTTGGTTTATTAAATTTTTCCTGAACTGCCGTCATGTCATTGAATTATTTTCTATTCTGATTTCCACGAGTGCACCTCATCGCTACAAAATGGCATGCAAACAAACGACAAAATGCACCGCTGTATCTCTTGCTACAAAAAGTTGGAAATTGTTTGAGCTCTTGAAAAAAAACCTGAAATCAGGCACAAGTCACCAAGCAATTTGGCGTTTCCCGTTCTGGTGAGTTGCTTCACCATTCTGTTAAATAATGTCCATGTCTTGTATATTGCTGCTGCATTTTGTAACGTGTGTAGGGGTGCTGTGTTAATTTAGTTTGACAGTTTATTAATGTTAAGTTAACCCTAAGTAACCCCCAATATTTTTGCCTCTGCCGTTGTGATAGACCGAAACACACCTGCCAGCAAATTTCATAGTACTTAGTGATTTAAGCTTTTTGACCATGTTGTTTTGCTTTAGTTTTATTAACGTTAGTTTGTCTGTTACTTTATTACTATAGTTTATGAACAACACTTGACTATTGTTTTGCTTTTACTTAATCAATTCATTTTATATGTTGGTGCGCATGCATCATGACAAGTAATATATATGCATTTATTTATTTATTGATTCATATTGTGTCTGGTGGCTAACTCAGTTTTAGAGAACACTTTGGCTATAAGAACACTTCGCTTGCTTCCCGAGGGGTGTTCTCTTAGCCGGCGAGTACTGTACTACTTTACCGTTGTCCCATACTATCCCATTATATCATAAGCTTACCTGGAGACAGCTGCACACTACACCAACCCAACGCATGAAAGGATAAAAGGCAATCATATTTGGACAAATTAAACAACTATCACTTAAAATGTATCCCATGCGTTGACTCGCTTCTGTCATATCACCTGGCAGTTGCAGTCTATAGTATTACTGATATTATTATTATTATTATTATTATTATTATTATTATTATTATTATTATTATTATTATTATTATTGCAGGAGAAATTTAGAAGTGTCTGAGAGGTTTAAATTTTGCTAAAACGATATAACTATTTTAAACTCCATTTGTTTGTATTAATGCTTCATCCAACAGGTAGACATGATGCCTTTTCTGGAGTTTGACAAATACCTGAACTAGTAATGATATGAAGAAGTGTCTCTCGGCTATAGATTATGTGGTGTCTGAACTGTGTCTATCAAAGACCAGCAAACTAAAGATCAAAATCAATAAAAAGCTTTTTTGGCTGTCATCAGTTACTTTTTTTAGAATTGCATTTTAATTATGAGTTTGACAGTAGTGAGACTGTACTAAAATTGAGGCTAAATCAGCTTTTCAAGTTGGCAGTTATAACAACCACATTATAATGTTGCCTTAGCAGTCAGGACTTAATGTGTTTTGTTAAAGCATATACTCCATTACAAAGGACAATGGAAAACGGAGAGTGAAATTGGATCTGAATGAGTGATAAACTACAAACATAGGCACATTGTCAAGCTTTCACAAACACCTGTTGCACCTTCTCCTTGCTTCCACGGTTGCTGTCCAATTAATCTTCTCTCAATCGAAGGCAAATATATTGTAATTCACTTTGTTAACCACACACTGAGAAAGGGGTAAAAAAACAACTCTGTATGCCAGCTTCTTTCCAATACTGACATGCTTGAAATCGGGCAAATAAACAGTTATTTTAAATATTCCTTTAGGTGATGTTTATTTGCAACATTATGTACTATATCTCTTGAAAGATATGTTAGGTAAGCCTTTATGTTTGTATAATAATATTGTGTCATAAAAGCTTTATTTATTTTTATTTATTTATTTTTGTATTTATTTATTTAACTTGTTTAGGCTGAGGAAAGAGCAAATTTTAAGTGAAGCAAATACAAAGTGATCACACACTGTACAGTAATATTGGAGGCTTACCTTAATCAAATAGCAAACATTGAAAACATGTGAGTCATGAAAAACAGCAATTAGTTACTGGAAAGAAGAGACAAATCAAATAAGAAGCAACTTCTCCCAGTAACGAGTCACTGCTATTGTCTTCAATGTAAGATTTACTGGATTTATTTTGGTACCTCTGTACTTAAACGTATCATGAGAACATACAGTACATGGTTTGGAATATTATATTCCTTATTTGGAAGTATTGTGAGGAAATTTACTCGACCCTTTGTGACCCAATGTAACACCTGGCATAAAGTACTATATTATGAAATGTCATTTATTAGTTCCATTATTGATATGTCTTATTATTTTAAATACTGTGCTCATTTACACCTTTTAAAGCTGGTAATGTTCAAAGGGGATGCATATTTTTATTCTTTACCAAATTACCACTTCTTAAGCTGCAGATAGAAAGCAATTTCCAATTTGTGCTTTTGTGTTAAAAATTATGCTTCAGTACTCTATTTTACTGTTATTCAAAGAAAGCCTATTCAGGGCAAATGAATGGAAGGACTTATTAACAGTGAAAGCCCTACACATCAACAGTATCCAATTATCAAAAAAGCACAAACATGTTGCTTTTGTTCTTGTTTACTAAAATGAAGCTTACTCTTTTAAGCTGTAATGTTGTCCTTGTCTGCAAGGATATGTATTTCAAGGATATGCCATTGCCTTTGGAATAGGTAGGATTGCCCTAGCATCAGGGCATTCAGTCTGGATGGTTCCTCTTCTTTAATTTCTAAATTCCATTAAGACCAGCTTCTGTTTTTAGAACCTGTGGCATTTTTGCCCTTATTGGAGATTCCCAACTATAACCACACCCTTTAGGGTCTCTCTAGATTTGTGGAGGAGGGTGAAAACAAAAGTAAACTTACAAACACTGCAGCATTATATAAGGATTGGTTAGTAAATTATAAAAACAATTTATAATCCCCAAGGCCTGGATTTATTGTACCAACATTTTTTCATTATTTGTGCTTTGTATTATCAGGTCTTAAGATATCGATGTTGTAACTCTGTGCCCTTGCAGCCCTCATTAAAAAGTATGCTGTATCACAAAATCACTTGGTTATTTACAGAGCTTTGTTCTGCAGAAAACAGCCAATTCCCTATGGCTGTTTAGAATTTTTAGTTAATCTAAAATGCTACCAATTTAATTGGCACCATTTAAAATCCTTCTATTTTTACGTACTTTTTAAATAGTATGGACCCAGGTTTTTTAAATTATGAAATAAAGTCTGATTAATAATAAAAAGTAAACTGTTGTTAAATAACATTACAATGAATATCTAACTATATTTAAATCCTCAACAGCATGCACTTGTTTTACATGTTAGTTTTTATAACACAAAGCACCCTAAATGATTTACAGAGCTGGCGGTATTTAGATATGCCACTGTCATTTGAATAATAAGGAGAGGCAGTAACAGCCTAGGTCAAGAGAAATCTCTCCATCTTGTCCAGTGAACTTAAGTTCACCAATGTAGATCTCTGTATTTTTTTAAGCAAATATCTCAAACAAACCATATGTTATATACGGTATAATATATACTGTTTAATACAAAGCCATAGTAATAATATTTCTTCATAGATAAATAGGACATTATAACCTTGGACAGGGATAAGGCATTTTACAGAATAATTAGTTACTGGCAGTTATCCTAGTCACATGCTTTTCGTTTATCACTTACTGTAGGTGGGGTTGTGTCACTCTATATTTTTCAGAACCCCGCTACTTACTCTGTAAGGTATGTTTAATTCTAGGTATTACAACTGAGATTCAGTTCAGTTTATTACCCCACAAGGATTCAAGTTTTTTGTGGCCACCTAAAAATCGGCAATAGTATCTACATTTTTCCCTTTCTTCTACTGGGAAAACCCCATTGTTTTAAATACCATGCTCGATAGCAGAGCATGTAATTTGGCCCATAATTGTGAGCCTTACTAAATCCACAAATCAGCTTGGTCATCTTGTTGAAACACTGGGTGTCCCAATCCCCACACCCTATTGTAATGCAGTCATTGTACAGTAAACTAATGCCTGCCTGCTCTTACAGATTTTTCATGATCCAGTTACTAGTGGACTAGTAGGGAATGTTATGTGACACCAATGAGTTTGAATAGTCACATAAAATACTTGTTAATAACTATGGCCCTCCTCTAGTGTAAACTATTTTAAATTAACATGCAGTAGGTCCCATAAATGAAAAAAACAACAAAACAAAACAGCAATAGCTTCTAGCTTACCGCTATTGCCATCCTCGGCAGCTCCGCTTTGGCCGGCCAACCTCCATAGACACATTTAAGATTATGTGTTTGTCTAAGCCTTGAAGAACCAGGGTGGGATTTCTGTTTTTTCTACCTTAATTTCATCTATTTGAAATCCCCAGATTGTACAGGGATAATGTGCTGTTTTAATAATTAAATGAATTTGCTGCCTTTATTGTCAATATCTTTCCTATTGATTCTGTATGAGTTTATGTTACTGGAGGCCTAGTTTTGACCTTTTGTTAACAGGAAAGCAAAGAACCAGATGCTTTCACCTGTTTATTGTTGGCGTAAAGCATGCTGATTTGGAGATTAACAGACATCTGATTTTCCAGCTATGAGAAGCCCCCGATGCTGTTCAGGTCACATGGTCTAAATGCCTGCCCTACTGATTTCAGCCTGTCTGCAGTTTCAATTGCATGAAATCTGCTGGCCACTTTATTGACAGGAAACTAATTACTCAGACCAGTGACCCGAGTGGGTTTCCTGTTTTTTCTAATATATAATCTATAATATATAGTCTGTCTACTCACAGCTCACCAACAGTTAATAGCTGCACTGGCATTTCTTTCACTACTGTTTTTATATTTAGTATAACAGAATTAACTGAAGCCAGCTATTAATCATGCTTCATAAACTTCACGCTTAACTGTAAAATTCCTACCCTGTTACCTTTAGTAATTCTGGAAAGCCTTTTCTCCACACCGGCAGCAGTGTGGAGTAGTGGTTACACTGCTGTTGTACCCTTGAGCAAGGTACTTTACCTAGATTGCTCCAGTAAAAACCCAACTGTATAAATGGGTAATTGTATGTAAAATAATGTGATATCTGTATAATGTGATATAATGTATAATGTGATATCTTGTAACACTTGTAAGTCGCCCTGGATAAGGGCGTCTTCTAAGAAATAAATAATAATAATAACCAAGGAGATTTTGTGACACAGCACCATTTATAACGCAGGCTGCAAGGGCACACTGAGACATATGAGCAGGCTGCATACACTATTCAGTAATGAATATGATCAGGAGACTATCAGCCATCGGGGTAGTTGGTTTACATTGTTATTATTTTTCATTCCATCTGCTAAACAAGTATTGACCTCCAGTGCGCTGGTTAGTCTGTCTCAAGCTGTTCATGCAGGGTAGCCCTTTCACTGTACTTTAGCAGGGAATCCAGGGCACTGGTGTGACGACACATGCTTTTATGACCTGAGCTTGGCTTGTTAAGCACAGGAGAACATAACACTCTCAAATGCTGTGATGTGGGCCTGGTTGACTGCATGTTGCCATATCCATATTTAGAAAGTGTGACTTTCCTGCCTTGAGGAAAACAGTGCCCAGTGAAACTAAAGAAAAAAGATAAGCATTTTGTGTACAGTAACAGCTTTACTTAGCACATGTAATATGCATACTGGTTGTTTTTTGTTCCATTTTTTCCTTTTGTGTGTATGTATGTATGTATATCTATATATATGTATATTTCGGGCAAACCGAGCTGTTTCTCGTTATGTGCCATTCACATACATTTAAATAAAACGCACTCCTTATACTGTAGTAATTGCTCTTAATAATCCACCAGCTGTTTTCTCATCGTTACCTTGCCATTCACATAGATTTAAATAAAAAGGCAGCACTTTGCTGTAGTAAAAGCTTGACAGATCGATCAATCAGCTGTTTGCACCTCGTTAGTGGGCGATTACCCCTTACTATTTAATCCATGTATGCAGTGTCAGTTAGACGCTGTGCGCTTGGTAGAGCATGCTTGGAACTCT
Source organism: Acipenser ruthenus (assembly GCF_902713425.1). Lineage (NCBI taxonomy): Eukaryota > Metazoa > Chordata > Actinopteri > Acipenseriformes > Acipenseridae > Acipenser > Acipenser ruthenus. The sequence continues at coordinate 44,368,128 of NC_081197.1, forward strand.
GTCAGTCAGCAAACAATGCAACGTTACTTCAAAAAAGCTGGGGTTTCTATAGTTGAGGAGGAGAGTGCTGACGAAAATACAACCGAAACTGAAACTCTGATAACACCACAGGGGATGCCAGAGGAAGAATTCTCAGCTGTGTCACCTTAGCGACCAGGATACTATGCCTGAAACAGACACCGATGACGTAAGCGTGCGTGCTGCGCTTGTAACACTGTGACGTGGTATGGAGCAGCATCTCTGTGTGTGTGTGTGTGTGTGTGTGTGTGTGTGTGTGTGTGTGTGTGTGTGTGTGTGTGTGTGTGTGTGTAAATATAAATATATATATAGAGAGAGTCTGTGCTTGGAAGTTCTGGACTTTGATTGGTTAAAACCTCGTCATAGGGCAAAAGTCTCCATCTGTCATGTGATTGGTTCCCATCACTGTCAGTCCCACCCCTTTTTAAAGGATCGCCCTCCTCCTCCACTCCTAAACAACAGGATAAAATGGCTGAATGAAAAAACTGCTCAATGCCGATTCTGTGACTTAAAATTGTGCGACAGCTCTGTATTGACTGAATGAGCTGGACAATTGTCAATCAAAAGGCATGTGCGGTGGCTTTGAAGGTGCAGCTCCCTGTTCCAACTTTTCAGGCACTCTTCAAACAATTAACTTGTCATCCAGCATAGTTCCTCTAGGTTATGCATACTGTCAGTTTTTGCTGAAGTTACAGTAACACTGAAATCAAATTTAAATTACTGAACAATTTTTATATATATATATATATATATATATATATATATATATATATATATATATATATATATATATATATATATATATATATATATATACAGTGCCTTGCAAAAGTATTCAGACCCCTGACCAATTCTCTCATATTACTGAATTACAAATGGTACATTGAAATTTCGTTTTGTTTGATATTTTATTTTAAAACACTGAAACTCAAAATCAATTATTGTAAGGTGACATTGGTTTTATGTTGGGAAATATTTTTAAGAAAAATAAAAAACTGAAATATCTTGCTTGCATAAGTATTCAACCCCCACACATTAATATTTGGTAGAGCCACCTTTTGCTGCAATAACAGCTTTAAGTCTTTTGGGGTATGTATGTACCAGCTGTGCACACAGTGTCGGAGTGATTTTGGCCCATTCGTCTTGGCAGATTTGCTCCAGGTTGTTCAGGTTGGTTGGACGACGCTTGTGGACCGCAATTTTCAAATAGTGCCACAGATTCTCAATGGGATTGAGATCAGGACTTTGACTGGGCCACTGTAGGACATTCATTTTTTTGTTCTTGAGCCACTCCAATGTTGCTTTGGCCTTGTGCTTGGGATCATTGTCCTGCTGAAAGGTGAATTTCCTCCCAAGCTTCAGTTTTTTAGCAGACTGAAGCAGGTTCACTTGCAGTATTTCCCTGTATTTTGCTCCATCCATTCTTCCTTCAATTTTAACAAGATGCCCAGTCCCTGCTGATGAGAAGCATCCCCACAGCATGATGCTGCCACCACCATACTTCACTGTAGGGATGGTGTGTCTTGAGGCATGGGCAGTGTTAGGTTTGCGCCACACATAGCGCTTTGAGTTTTGGCCTAAAAGCTCTATCTTGGTCTCATCTGATGCAGCTTCCACTTCCTGATTATTGATCCAACTGTGCTCACTGGGATATCCAACCACTTGGATATTATTTTGTACCCTTTCCCTAATCTATGCATTTGTATTACTTTATCTCTAACTTCTGTAGAATGCTCTTTGGTCTTCATTTTCCTTCAGATTCACAGCCTGGTCTTGCACACATGGCTGGCCTTGCACACATTGTCATAAAAGAGCAGGCAGGGATGTTCCGTTTCAGCAGGAAATATCTGCAGAGATGAGTCAGACTCTGTCGAATGGAACAGGCTCCCTGGAAAGACAGTCTCCTGCTTATCAACAGTGCTGGACCTCTGCTGTCAGAGCATCTGCTGCGGGACATGACAGTTCAATGGAAAGAGAAAAGGGTGCAGACAAGTGCAACAAAGAAGCACTTTTCAATCCAGGACAAAATAATCCAAGGTCATGCAGCAATTCTTGATGACTTTGTCACATTAAACATAATATATTTAAAATCATGTTCTTTAATCTAGGACAGTAAATCAATATTCATTGCTCTTTGGTAGACCAGTAACAGTAATAGAGTGACCAACTGCAATAAACGCTTGGATCCTAGTTTTAGAATATATAGATCAAATGCTTTTAGAAAAACAAAATGACCTGACATACTTTATTACACAAAAGGGCATTTCAAATTCTCATACATGTCGACCCCTAAATGTTCATACCATTGAGACCCCTGCTGAAAAACCTTGGGATTAATGAAAAACCTTAACCTAGAGCATTAGATTTTTTTTTTTTTAATTTTTTTTTTTTTTGGGGTGGGGGGGTGGTGCTGGTGACGGATCATGATTTCTGCACATGGCTGACAGCTATGCCACTGACCTAGACTTAAGGGCTATGCACACCGGGAGCGAAGCAGACAACACAAATACAGCACAAGTACAGTAAAAAAAAAAAAACTATAGCTAGTCATGAAAAGAAAATACTGTCTGCTTTTGTTCCTTTTGTGGAGACGAAATAAAATATAACATTTCTCTTTTATTTCTGTGTTAATTTCTGCGTGAACGAGACAGTGACAATCTGACAGCCTCTCCTTTGACTGCCCGAGTAATGACGTGTGTGTACAGAAACATAGAGGCTTGCGCAGACAAAACGTCAGTTTGAGACAACAAGGCAATCTTTGGAGTAAAGGGGGAGTTTGCGTAGCAGCTAAAGGAATATAGAATGGTGATGTACACCTCTTCATGGTGACCTCCCCCCCCCCCCCCCCCCAAAAAAAATAAAATGTAATAATACACTTGGACAGTTGTATTGGATTGCATCATGCATAAAGTGTTTCGCTGCCTCGCAAACAATAACAAACTTATACACAAAGTGAGAATCCATTGCACGGCCGCGAGACTCTCAAAATTGTGAAAACCCGTGAGTTTCACGGGTAAACCTTGAGACTTGACATCCATGAATTCTTGTACTGTACTGTGTGAGATGCTGGACTCTCGAATGTTGCCATCTGCTAAGCATATACAGAGCCCATTATAATAGTAACAGTAATAATCATACAATTTCAAAGAAATTGTGACCTAAACACTTCCTGCCATTCAGCCTCTCTCCATGCCTCTTTCAAGTTCAGACTGATGCAGGACACAATAATTTCAGAATCAAATACAGGAATGGGGCAAAAGGTATAAAAAGCTAGTGAATTGGACTCCTAGCCCCTGGCATAGAATTTATTTATAAGCCATACAGCCTGTCCTATAACATGCCAAACCCCTGAAATTGGTGCATTGGTTTTAAATTATGGTTGCTGCTAAAACTATTCTGCACAATTAATATCTGATCCATTTCAGAAAATGAAAGGGTTTTTAATGTAATACTTTTAATAAAAAAGTGTGGATACCATATGGAGCCAAAAAAAAAAAAAAAAAAAAAAGATTTGCTAAATACTATGAGCCTATAACCAATAACTGAGCCCACCAGACTAGTTCCATTAAGCTTAGTTACGGGAAAAATAAAATGCTCCAGATGTTTCTAGCTGGAGAGAAAACAATATTTTTCCCATGATGGGACAGATAGTTACAATAGTAGGTAAACTGTACAGAATGTGTTTTTAATATGATTTATTTGTCTTGTATTTTGCAAGCATCTTCTCAGGACTTAACTCCATATTGGATGGGACTAATATCAGAGATGTGAATACTCATTACAAACCTGCTTCACACACATTTATGTAGGCGATCCAGAGTTGTGACATAACTTTCCTTGGCATTGGCCATATAATGTACTTCTCTTGGGTTCTGCATCACTTAATTTACTTTTGTCTTCTGCCTTTATTTTATTTATACAGGATAATGTATCCACTGAGATGAAATTAAAACACTATTCAAATAATGTTTTTCTCTTTTAAAAATGTTGTTGATATTATCTTGTTTTAATACTGTTATACATAAGTAAGTAAAGAATGGCATGCATTTTGTTGCCAGTGTCAGTGGATTTTTAGTTTTTGCTGTAGAGCAACATCTTAAGGTGGTGTTTCTGTAATTCTAAGGATTCTGGTAGTATTGTCTTATGTGTCTTTTTCTTGTTGCAGTTCAGTATGGACCGTGCAAATGCAGAAGAGTTTTATGAGATTTACAAAGGAGTTGTCGCTGAGTACACTGTAAGTACCGAACACAATGTCTACCTTAATATTTGTACCAAATTGTTAACAATGTTTAGACTAGTAGATTTAGTACATCTTCCAACACACCTTCCATGAGTTAAAGGGTTCTGGCTGTTAGATATGTGGCCCTTTGTATAAAACATGGCCTGTCTTTTTTTTGCTAAAGTTGTAATATCCCATGTCAAAACTGACAAAATGGATATTGCTGCTCTAGAAAGAGTGCAAAGAAGAGCAACCAGAATTATCCCGGGTTTAAAAGGCATGTTGTATGCAGACAGGCTAAAAGAATTGAATCTATTCAGTCTTGAACAAAGAAGACTACGCGGCGATCTGATTCAAACATTCAAAATCCTAAAAGGTATAGACAATGTCAACCAAGGGGACTACTTTGACCTGAGAAAAAAAACAAGGACCAGGGGTCACAAATGGAGATTAGTTAAAGGGGCATTCAGAACAGAAAATAGGAGGCACTTTTTTATACAGAGAATTGTGAGGGTCTGGAACCAACTCCCCAGTAATGTTGTTGAAGCTGACACCCTGGGATCCTTCAAGAAGCTGCTTGATGAGATTCTGGGATCAATAAGCTACTAACAACCAAACGAGCAAGATGGGCTGAATGGCCTCCTCTCGTTTGTAAACTTTCTTATGTTCTTAATTTAAATGATTTGCAAGAATTCGATTTTTCAGCCACCAGGTAACATAAATCCCATAAAAAGTAAAGGTAAATAAAAAAAATCAAAAGACCAGTGATCTCATACTTAATATTCCATTTATAATTCTCCCTGGTACCAGGATAGATAGATAGATAGATAAATAAATAAATAAATAAAAAGCCTAATCAATATTGCAGTGTGTATTTCAACTAGGGAATGAAATCTTCTAACTTCCTGTTACCATAACAAATGTTTGTCTCCCTTTTAAGTGTATGTTTTGCACATATTTATTTCAAAACTAACAACCCGTTTACAATTTTCCTTATTCACAGACAGTGAGAGTGCATTTCCTTAGCTGTCTCCAGCAGTGCTAGAGATGATGACACAAAGACTGGAGCAGTCAGACAAAGGGGATGATATAATTAACTTGTTTTTGTACTATATCATCTGATCCTGCATACTCCTACTTAGCCAAAAACAGGAAAGCGAGTAATGGCAGTCCTTTGCAACCCTACTCAGACACATACTGTGAAAACAATATATGTCAGTGTGGCAGAAGGACTGCTACAGTCTTGTTTCCATGGTTCCCACATAGCTTGTGACAAGTGAACTGTGGTGCTGATTTAACCTGATCACCCTGAGCTGATCACCCTGAATCTGCTATTTTTGTAGGCTGTGTGTTGTTGTTTTTTTCCCAGTTATCTGTTCCTAATGTTAGTTAGTGTATGCAATAAAAATGTTAATTGAGTTTGTGAAAAAGTCAAGGGGCCATCATTAGTAAGCTTTTGCTACTCATATAGTATATGTATATGGAATGCAATCCCTATTATCCAAAGCATATCAGAACCCAATGCAGCAGTCAAAAACAGTCTAGGTATACTGAGCTACCTGGACAGCTTGGAATGTAAATCCAATCAGATCTCTCTTTTATATTTAAACATATGTTACACTCATAGTCAGGATTCGGTCAATCACTGACAAAAATAACCATTTCGCGATTTGAGCATATAAAAATTATCAGAGAGCAAACTGAAAGGTTATTTCGGTCTTTAAGCAAATTATTTTGATCAAATTACAAAATGGAAAATGTCAAACAAGCAAAGAACGAAACAAAAGAAGAGACAGCTTCTTCGGTCTTTGAGTAAAGCGATATAATGAAATTGTGAAATGTAAAATACCAAACAAGCAAAGAACGAAACACAAAAGAAGAGACAGCTTATTTGGTCTTTGGTCTGCTGGAGGATCTATGGAATGCCTTTTCAGTCGGAATGAATTTCAATTGTCCGATAGTTCATTCCTAACGTGGACGAAGGACCCAAAGAAAACAAATGTTCTCTTCGTACAGCAGCAGTAGCAGCAGCTGATTCTGGGGCTATGCAAAGCTTCATTTTTGTCAAACAAAGAAGTGCTTCTGTGTGCATAAGGGAGTTCAGTGCAATTCTAAATGCCACAGCAGCAAGCCTTTCAAAAACAAATGCAGTGATGTGTATGTTTCTAAATCCAAATTGTGATTTTTCTTTTCTTTTTTTTAAATGAGCTCTCATTATGATTTATTTATATGTATCTAATTTGATTGAACTACTTGAATTTTACCTGACTGTTATTATCTAAACAATCAAAATACTGTTTTAAAATGAGGCTCAGTAGCCAAGTAGAGCTCTCAATATGGTTTCGTTTGAAAATGTTCATTTACCAAAGTTGTCGTCATCTAAAATAAAAACATTTAAGAAGGCTGTTTTTTTTTTGTTAAAAAGCAGTCTCTTTTATTCCAGATGCGCGGCACTCTCTGATGCTGATCGGGGTCTGCAAAACCTGTTTTCTAAAAAGTGATACTTCACCCCTTCCTATGATTTATGAGAATATTATAAACATTTAATAAGCATACTTTTCTTTCTTTTTTTTTCGCTTAAAAAACAGTGATTAGACAAACGTGGATTGACATTTAATTTTGCAGTTTAAATACTGTGTATACAGTAGTCTAAAACTGTATTTTCTAAATAACAATGTGAGAACATTACGAACATTATTTCAAACGTGCTTGAAGTTTAACGTTTGAGGTCACTATCCTCCTAAATGTTTTACCACAACCCCCTTGCAAATGAGGCAACGGTCTCAATTGGTTAACTTCCTGCATAAATAATAAATACACAAATAATTAATCAATGACGTGTATCTTATAAATATAATTTACTGATTTTAATACTGTATTAAAAAGTTTGTATTTCACTTGATGCCCATTTTTAACACCCTGGAATTAATTGCTATTCGCAGATTGAGCAGCACCTTTAAAATCTGTTCGGAAACTGTGCATTTGCTCAAAGCACATTTCGCAATTTGATTATATCGCATTACATTTTGCGTTTCGTTCTTTGCATGTTTTGATATTTTACATTTTGCAATTTGATCAAAATAATTTGCTCAAAGACTGCAATAACCTTGCATTTCGTTCTTTTGAATACTTTTTGTTAAATGCTCAAATCGCGAAATGGTTATTTTTGTGGGTGATTGACCAAATCCTGACTTAGTGTAACGCGCATATATATATATATATATATATATATATATATATATATATATATATATATATATATATATATATACTCGCTTAATATCATGCTCCGTTTTATTATCACGATTTTTCAAACACCACTCGCCATGCACCATAGGTTCTTTGAGAAATTACCTCTCTTAATATCATCTCATAAACCCGCTTATTGTCACGTTTTGTGCAGCCTGTCAAATGCTGCGTGGCTGGGTTTTACTAAGTAACCACAGGATAGAATTAATTTCCAATGCAACTAACAACCAATAATCATCTCAGCTGATAAACTGACATTTTGTGCAGCCTGTCAAATGCTGCATGGGCGGTCTTAACGGGATACATTTCAGTTACAAAACACCCAACTTCACCAATAAACTACAAATAAAAACGTCATCATTATCAACAACTACTTTTACTATTAATACTATACAGCACATCACAAACATACATTTCTTAAGAATATTAAACATGACAAACTTACCCCAATCACCTACTAGAAGCGGACCTTCCTTGCTTTAGCGGAGGCAAAGTCTTCAATTATTTTGGAGAAGTCCAACTTCCAACAAATGTCGTGTTCGATGGAAATCTCAGCCAGACCATTCAGGCGGTCCTATGACATTGTATTCCGTAAGTAAGTCTTCAATAACTTCAAATGCGAGAAGCGTCTCTCTCCTGATGCCAGTTACAGGTCCACTCTAAAGTAGACGCAATACAATGCTTAGGTTTGGGTACAGATCCAACAGCTTTTCAGCATAAATGTAGTTTAACATCTCCAGGGGTGAATTAGACACACCAGTCGGCAAGCCTTTTACAGCGGAGCAGATCTCGAGATTCAAGTCATCAGCATTGATGTCACCCATTTCGTGTGACAAATGTTGGCAACTTTTAATTAAGGTGTTTGACTTTATAGCCTTCCCCATCTCCCTGGTGCTAAAAAGAAAACCAAACAAACTGTAAAAAAAAATTCAGCTGAGAAAACCTCTAGTTCAAGCTCGTTACTTGTTAAATGTTAGCGATTTCCCATGCAGAGACGTGAGCTGATGCAAACCCTTTTTCTCTTGCAGAAATGTTAGCACTGCCTGAATTTCATTTCTAAGGGCTTTCATCCCTACAGTGGAACTCTAAATGAGTTTGCTTGCGTGATTGATATGAAACAAAACATTGTGCCATACAACAGTGCACACTATGAAGTGTCCTGAAGATATCTCTTGTGCAAGTCTTCGGGCCTCAGCGGCTGTCACGCCATCTCTTTTCTAAACTGCATGATCTACAAGTGCTTCTAGGGCATTATGCACTTTGTGTAAATAATATCGAAGCACCCTAGCTGTCAATGCAGGACTCCCAGCGAGTGTCTGACAATGGTTTGACTGTAAGCTGGGTAACATGCTGTTTAAGTATGGACCAGCGTTGAGTAGAAGAACTGAAGATAACAAAAATACGCTGTACACCCCCAAAAATGTCACAGACAGCACTGATGATTTTGCAGCATCCAATATGACCAGTTTCAGGGTGTGGCTGCTACAAGGCATGAACAGAGCCTTTTTGTTAATGTCTTGCATTCTTTTTTGTACACCCTGCTTTTTGCCTTTCACATTGCTTCCATTAGTAGCTCTGTCCTCCGCAGTCATTAACATTAATTCTCAGGTTCCCGAGGTGTCCTAAAAAAGTATCACACAGTGCCTCACCAGTAGTGTCCTCAACAGCAAGAAATCCAGTAAAATGTTCTGTAACTGAAGCACTTACAGATACTGTAGCTCACAGTTGACACTGCGCAGTGTAGCTGACAGTTGCTCAGTGTAGCTAGCGTCAGTTGTGCTGTCCATTATCACACCAAAATCTTTTGCACGATGAACCCTTTCGGCAATGGAATGAAGGATGTGCTTTCCTATTCTAGCAATCAATTCGTTCTGGATATCTTTGCTGAGGTAATGATCTGCGATTTCTCTTTTCTCAATTCGCCTCAGGTGTTTGTTCATTACGGGGTCAAATTTTGCCAGAAGTTCAACTTGACCAAGGAAATTTCCATTGCTAGGATCATGTAGTTTTTTTGTAGTTCCACGAAAGGCCAGATTCCGCTCTGCCAAATGACAAACTATGTTAATGATTCTCGTTAGAACAGATCTCCAATGATTCCTTTCCATATCGATTAACTCCATGTTGATACTGTCCACAGTTTTAGTATCAATAATTCCTGTTTTCAGACTGCACCACGCCTCCATGCAGCGCAAATGTGCAGGTGAGTGTTCATGGTCTTTGAGGCTTGAATGAAGGCGTGTCCACGCATTGAAGCCATCCTTCGAAATAGCATTATCCCATTTTCCAAAAAGAGCACAACAAAAGCAAAATATCTTATCTGCCGACTCGGAATACACAAGCCACGATCTGAGAACTTTGTCGCCATTTTTAAGATGAATATAATAGCTCGCCTTTGTAAAACGTCGGGGAACTGTATCATTATTTTGGGGAAATCTGATATCCAGTATTTGTTTGGAACCTGTTTTGACTATTTCACATCTTTGGCCATCACTTATTCTTTCTGGCCATAAAGCTGGGTCGTCAGGTAATGCCTGAATGATCTCTTTAAGACTCACCTCGCAGGTCCTGTGTTTCCTCAATATCCTCTGATCCAGCCTCAACAGTTTTCCCAGTCTCAGTTACCTCCTCGAAATTCAAAACTGACGGAGGACTAGACGTTGAACTTTCCCCAACACGTTCTGCCTGAGCTGCTTCTTGTGTGAATAATTTAGGTTATGCTCCCAAGCCTTTTCCTCATAAGCTCGTCTTTTTTGAGCACTGCTGGAATAGGGGCGTTTCATCTCCGGGTCTCTAGTTTTCCCACCTCTGTCCAATATATTGTAATACGTCTGGTTTCACTTAATTTTAGCTATACTTTAAACAAAAGTAATTCAAAAATACTAAATTCCTGCACCGCCGTCGGGGGTTGGGGTTAGGGTTAGGGTTAGGGTTCTTCAGACAGTGAGTGCCTTGTTTTTGGGCCCTATCCTCATACACAGTGAATTATAGCATGCTGTACACTGCTCTTCATCTTGGGGGAATGAACTCTGAGTGCCCTCTCTCCACCCTAGCAACAGTATTCCAGTGTGTTTGTGACTAGGCTGATTCTTTGAGTCAGAAAGATAAGCATGTTTGGCAAAGCTGAAAAGAATAGTATGGCTATTACATAAACTAACTTACGATGACCTTTGATTCCTGTCTTGTGTTGGTGTGTGTATATGTGTTTTTTTTTGTAGCTTCAGATTTTCCTATGCTGCAAAAAGAAATCAAAACTCAGATCAAGTATTTTGCATATTAGTGTTCTCTTGTCTATTAATCAAACAGAGATTTGACTTCCAGCTCATTTATTCATTGTAAGTTTAAAGTCTTTACTGTAAAACTACTGAGAAACGTGTTATATATGCTGTAAAAAATATTTTTGATGGCCTGCAATTGGAATATACTGTATATTTACTATGAATATATGAGGATACATTTGACCCATCTGCTCCAACTCATACAGTAACTTCAAAATCAATGCAACACACTTGTTTTATATAACATTTATGAAATGTTTTAAATCAGTATTTAAAAATGTAAAATTTTTAAATAAAATTTAAAAATGGCTGACGGCACACACTTCGGAAGACAGCGTGTGTTCGTCTTCACCGCTCCCCAGTCAGCACGGGGGTGGTAGTGGGGAGCTGAGCCTAAAAAAAAATAATAATAATTGGATATGCCAAATTGGGAGAAAATAATAAAATAATTGCCTATTTTACTAAATTAAAAAAAAATAATAATAACATAGATTTATTGAATGTGAAAATCTTGGGAATAATTGACTAGCTTCCAGTATTTACTGCAGCTGTAGGTGGACCAATCTATAACTTTCAAGTAACAATCACACTATAAAAAATACAGTAGGTGATACATTTTTCAATGGGGCAAGTCCAGCAGTACTCCTTGTGCGCTCTACACAATCTGGGTTCCAACCTAGAAGAATCTTCAGGATCTCCACTAATTTAACAGATGAGAGTAACTGCATACTGCCTGAGGCATTGTACCACCCACAAGCTCCCTCATAATTACGATATTTAGCAAACAAATACTATAACTGCTGCAAAGACCGTTCTAGATAAACATAATCCTTGCCAAATAAAAGGCATGTTTCTTAACAATAAAAAAGTACATCCTTTAAAAAATATTATAATGGTAGACTACAATGGAGACAATTGTCTTTGTTTTGTAGCCTGAAACCATAGCAGCTTGACATCATTGAGCACCTCAGTATGTCTCCAGTGCTTCTTCATAACAGTACTCTTTCTTGATTAAAGTTTTCACATTGTTTTTGTTTTGTTTGTTGACAGGGTATGGTTGCAGAGCTGTGCTCTGGACCTTGTATGGCATTAGAGATCCATGGATCAGAGGCTCCAAAGACATTTCGAGAATTCTGCGGGCCAGCTGATCCTGTAAGTTATATGTATGATCTTCCTACTTTTTTGATGTTTGTGTACATCACTCATCCAAAAAAATAAAATAAAATTTGGTCCAGCTTTTTAATAACATCACTCTAAGCACAGCCTACACTTTGTGTCAGAGTCAGTCTGCACTTATTGAGGCACTCGTCATGAATTGATGTTTCTCTCTAAATACCAGCTTAATATGATTGCATGTCTGAATGTCATGTTACTGCCTGCACTATTATTCATTCAAAATGGCATGTGTATACAGAGTTACATTGCTTTCTAATTGGGAATGTCTAGAGTGAAGCAGGTATGGAAAGAACAAGGAAATCATCCAAGCATTGTCAAGGCACAGGATATTGTAGAGGTTTTTTGATCTATAGTTTTATGAATTCGACAGTTATCCACATCAACAGATGTATTCACATGCACTGGCATTTATTAAAAGCATTTCAGCTTTAATAATATTTTGTTTCTGGAAACCTTGTGATCTTATGATTAAATAGAAAAGGACATTTTGATCTCACTCTTTCTTTACCTATTAAGACCACACAAGTGCACTGGCAAAAAAGAACAGAGGTAATCCTTCGAACTGCCGATAGGAATTCCTGATGATAAGAATGCATATGTTTTGGCTTTCCAAAGATGTGCATAGTCCAGCATAATTTACAAGGAGAGGGGTTTGTAGCAATAATGTGCCGAGTTCCATATGATAACACTATAGATAGATTCAGTCTGGTAAAGGTGATTTCAGATAATAGAAGGACTTTGCAATTAACAGTTGAAAGGCTTTAATATAAACTAGTATTGAGCTGACTTAATTGGGTATGTTTATGGCTTTTTGAGCTGATTTATTTGTACTGCTTGTGTATTTAGCTGTTAAAGAAAACATAAAATCTACTGTGCTGGTACTTGTAGATCAAGGGTTCTTTTTAAATATACTTTCACAGCTTTTTATTTACCGGTGTTTTGATGTTTTTTCAGCATAGAAGACAAACATTTCAGCCTTTGTTTTCAGTTTTAAATGAAATATTTTAAAAAGCAATGTATTTAATCGATTAAAATGTGTTTTTGTTGTGGAGCTGCATGCTGAATATATGAAAATCTAATTTATTTAATGGGAGCAAGTGGTTTTAGAGGTCTGATGTAGAATACATCCTCACACAAACGCATATTTCTTCAAGAAATACTGTTTTTCAATCAATGTCAGCAGGGTATTCCTTGTTGATAACGAGCCTGTAAGAAATGCTGTAGGAGTGATATGCTCTGTTTTTAGCTTATAAAACATGTCAAGGCACTTTAACACTAGTTGATATGAATGCTTTCTTGGTCACATGATTTGACCCTCAAGGATCACATGCTTATATATTTTATACATTAAGATAAAATCTTTTGCTATACTACAGTGGGATCTGAAGAATCTTTCTCTGCATTTTTTGGGGGGTACAAACTGTACTATAATAAAATGCACTTCAAATACATTCAAACCTTTTATCAAAGTGACATGTTGGAAAGAAACATTTCACTTCTCGATCTCTGTGTTGCATGGAGCAAGCGTGTCTGAAATCTTATTTTTAGACACAAAAATAAATTGTCTACTAAAGTGTTCTCTACAATATATTATTTTCTGGTTCCTGAGGGATGTTGAGTTTTTGGCTTCAGCACAAGGTCTCAATCATTTACTACTAGATATTTGTCAGAGAGTAATTGTATGTACAAGTTGGGCCACCTGAGGCTTGGTGGTGGTGGGGGGAAAGTAAATAATGTCAGTTTTCATCTGCCACTGGGACTGACTTTAAGTAATTGTAGCTAATAAAATAGTTTAATAAATGTTCCCCGCCATGCACATCCATTCATTATGGATCTCAAATTTACAATTTTGAAAGAAATACACATTTTACCAAACATGTATTTTCATTTTAAAACATGATATCTGGTACTGCTGTAGGTTAATTAATATCTGTTTGCAAGCTGTGCTTTTAGATTGTCTCGTACTTCTTGGGTAATTTTATCTGGAAGGTGGGATTGTTCCCACTCCTTCATTGGCTTCTTTCCTGTCAATAACCAATCAGCTGCTTCCTTTATTGACACATGCTTTTCAGACCCCGAAGACACCACTGAGGTGAAATGACCCAGGAAATTCAAGTATAAACAGATAATCTGTGAATGAGAGCTTCCTTTAACCCAATGTAGTACCATGTCATACTTGTTCATTTCTATAGTCCAAAGGAAAGTTTACAAATAGTGATTTTCAGGCAAACTAGCTGACGATTTACCCATGTCTGGAGTTTAATAACAATAGTGGTCAAATTAGTTTGGTCTGCAGTGCCTACGCAACTGTAGTTTGTTAACCACTGTTCCTGAATATGATAATAATACATGAACGAGAATTAAATTGAATTGTGACAGAACGGGCCAGCTGACGCTGAGCAAGTTTGTGAATGGGTTGTAGATCAGATGTGCTGAACTTTAGCTCTCCTCAGGGCTCTTTCAAATGAAATGTATCTCTGGCTGCTGGTCGTTTGCGGGTTACTAATGCAATTACCGCTCCTTGTCAGTGATTCCAAGCAGATCAATCTGCAGCATGAAAATTGTTCATAATTTCCAAGTCATCTCCTTGTGACAGAACAGATGAGCACAAAAACAAGGTAAATGAAACTTTGAACTTTGTTCTTGCGTGAGCATACTTGGATGTGAATACTAGAATAAGCCATATTGACGCATAATATCTGGTTTACAAGGGTTCCTTTTTAAGCAACATGCAGTATGCTACAAATTACACTTACAAAAAAAAAAAAAAATTATTAGTATGAAGATAGATAATCTCCTACATTATTAATATATTCAGACCTATGTCTAAAATAATTGCCTAATTTAAAAGTGATCTAAAATAATCTTTAGTTCTTATGTTAGTTTGTTCAGGTCAGGTAAGAGCTATGATCATGTAAAAACAGTAATATTGGTTGTGAATATGAGAAAATCCAATTTTTTCTTGCATTAATATGGATAATTGTCAATGCTTCAGTTAAATGGTCTCCCCTCCAGTGTTTTTTTCAGTTGACTAAAATGAAAATGGTCAAAACCAAAAAAGTAAACATTTTCCTTAACGAGATAGTAATAGAAACTGCAAAATGTTTAAAAACTAAAATGAAACTGAAACAAAAAAATAAACATGAAACACATGAGTTGTATTAATGTCGTTTCACGAAAATGCTACATAAATAGCAAAGCCAAGCTGCAATGAGTTTCTACTCTGTGGCACTTTTATTATGAGTATTGTTCAAACATGTGACAAAACTCACAGCTCTGGGTCCCTCCCCCATAGTGATAACGGGTCGTGGTATGATTTCATGCTCAAGTACCCAGTTCCCTTTCAAGTACGAAATGTGCATGTAAGCTATCTTAGCCCCATTGAGACTCAAAGGCATCAGAGTACTCAATTATCTGGACTACTGGCTCATTTGTGCACAGTCTCCAGCACAGGCAGAGGCCCACATGGAACTCCTCACCGGCCACCTTCATTGGTTGGGCCTGTCGGTGAATCGTACTAACAGCCAGCTCACACTTTCGCAGACAGCCTCCTATCTGAGAGTGCGCCTGGACTCCAGGGCCATGCTGTCCACTCTGTCAGATGGCAGAGTGCAGTAAATAACTGCCTGTTTAGAGCTTTTTCAGCTCAGCAGAGCCCTCACGGTAGTGATATTGCAGAGACTTCTGGGCTTGATGGCAGTAGCATCTCAGAACCTACCTTTGGGACTCCTGTGCATGCGCATTCTGCAGGACTGGTTCAAGAGCAGGGTTTTTCAGCCCGTGTTGAACGGCGACTGCCTATTGACGGCGTCTCACCACTGTCTAAAGGCACTCTATTGGTGGAAACAGCCTGCCCATCTACGCCTTGGCTTAGTGCTGGGCAGTGTTACCAGAAGGGAGGTCGTCTCCCAGGCTCTAGCACGTGGCCCGCAAGCTTTTGCTCTGGACACACGAGAACCTCCTCTGACTGCAGGCAGTACACCTGTCCGGAGTTACAAACTGGGCAGCGGACCGCCTCTCAAAGGGAGTTCCCAGCATCTCGGAATGGAGAATGCACCCTGAGGTGGTGAGCCTCATTTGGGAGAGATTCGGGAGAGTAGAGATAGATCCCTTTGCCTCCCAGGAATCTACCCACTGTCCCCTCTGGTTACAATCTGTGTACTAGCTGAAAAGGTGAGATTACAAAATATGGCCTCCACTTTAGCTTTCTCTGGATGAAGGCAGGAAAAAGTGTCTCCTACAGTTTCAATATGTAGAGGATTTGCAGCATTTGGTATGCACTTTGTCTTGCAAAATACTAAGCAAATAAGGTGGCCTTCATGTAAAAACTGTGAGGGCGGGGCAGGGGTTCAGAAGTCAGATATTCACATACAGTACTAGATTATATATACACACTGTGTATGAATGTGTGTGTAAATTCTGAAATGCATACACGATATTTGGAAAAGATCACATACCACTCACTGCTTAACATGCTTCTGTTCAGAAGTGACTATACGATGGTTGTTTCTCAATCAAACACAGACTGCTGTGGCACTAATTCCTCACAGAATGACTGTTGGCATGCTTAAGCGTGAAGCTGCACTTATTTTCCCTTGTACGCGCACACACTGCAGCTGCAGAATTTAAGTGTTAGTGCCGAGAGGCAATGCACAAAAATAAAACCAAGAAAGAACAATGAACCTCATTAACACATCATTACAAGCAATTTGGAAATTATTTCATGGCAGCTCAATGTTGGTCGGTTATTGCTTACTTTCTGCTGCAAGAAAACCTGAACATAATTTTTAACAGGCTGATGTGTGCCAGTCTCCATAGTCACCACCAATCTGTGCTTTGATGTCAAGATTGCAGGGTACACAGATTTTTATGGATTTTCTGTGGTTGCCCGCTGTTCAAAATCTTGGTTTGCATGACAATAATATTTTTATTTTTTTTTCTTTGTTACTTTTTTTTGTTTTTTGTAACTGACATTCCAAGACCTGTAAATTGGTGATTGGTTAATAAAAACTGTGTATCCCAACTGCAACCACAGTTGCTTAATAAAATCCATGAGCCACAGCTACTAGTGTATATGTAAGTTTGGTTCAGTGTCCCTTAACTACTATGCAACAGATGCAATTCAGAATGTGTTTTTTTTTTTTTTTTTTTGGGGGGGGGGGGGGGTCAGTTTCTGCCATCCTAAATAAGCTTGAATTACTTTAATGAACTGTGCTACTCTCCCCCCACCCCCTCTCACATGTACGCACACACAATCAATATACTGTGCTTTGCCATTAAATATACTGCCCTAGATCTTAAAGTTTTTAAACAAAATATGTTTGAATTAATGTTTTCTCTTGTAAGTTGTTCATTTCAGGGGGTTGCAAGCTTGTGATGTTGGGCTGTAATTAATTGAAAAAACAAAACAATTTGTAAACTTTGGGGGGGGGGGGGGGGGGTTGATAAAAATCAATCTACTTTTAAGTGGAACTACAGTTTTCAGTTAGTTCTTAATGAACAAACTTCAGTTAAAAGCAGAAAAAGCTACTTGTGAAGGGATTGCAAAGGTTGATGACAGAATATTATAAAATCCATTCACTATATTAAACCCTTGATTTTTGAAATCCCATCTGTGTTTAATTGCCTTTACTTTCATGAATTTCAGATAATGGTTCTAATAGTTTATAGAGCTATTTTTACCAGCATGTTGGTCTCATTAGAGAGATATTTTAACTGAGGTTTTGGACTGCAGATAGTGGCCTTAATGATGAATGTGATTTTAGGTAAAACAAGGCTTTACTCTATAGCCCATATTTCACTCCCTTTCTTATTTGCAACAGGAAATTGCCCGTCACCTTCGTCCCCATACATTGAGAGCTGTCTTTGGAAAAACCAAACTTCAGAATGCTGTGCATTGTACAGACCTGCCAGATGATGGGATTTTGGAGGTAAAATTGAATGTTTTTATAAACTATTTCTAATTATGCATTTCCTCTTTTACTAAATTCATCTAGTGAGTCAGCTGCCTGCATGATAATATATTGGATATTAAGGGCCAGTGCTCCATTGTTTTTGTTAAAACCAAGAGTAAAACACTGGCATAATACCAAATCCTCCTTTACACAGTACCAGCATATATTTGTAAAAAGGGCGGTCGGCCAGGAGATTCTGGTTTTAAGTGGCAAGTCTGCCAGTGTGTAACTGGCATACTGTGACTCTGTCCCAACATATAGTAACACTGCGATAAGCATTAACCCTGCCGTAGCACATCAGCATTATACATAGTGCAGCTTGATAATACACTAGTTATCCCACTGATAAACCGTTGTTACTTCAGTTCATCTATCTATCTATCTAATATATAATCTCAGTGTTAATTATGATGCATTTGTTCTCTTAACATAGCATTATTCTTGTCCTCTTCTTGAGGCTATCCAGGTCTGTCATTTTTCAGTCATCCACAGAATGTGGCTTTGTAATGTTCTTACTTTTGTTCCAATATAAGACTAATCCCCATTTGTAAATTGCTGGCCCCCTGGGTGTAATATATAGCAGGTTAAAAATTACTATATATTTTTTTACAGATTAGATATAGGAGATATAGTTGGATAGTTGGATTTGTGGTGTCCCAAGTGTGCTCAATTGAGATTGAATTTGGGTGAAAATCAGGCAAGGAAGCACATTGTTGATGTTTCTCTTCATTTCAAAAGCATTTATACAACTCCAAAATTGGCAGAATGTCTAAGCATCCCCTTGTTTCCATAGCTTATTCCGTCCCATACCATTAAACTTCTACCACCCTTGCGATCAGCAACACAGGAGTTCCATTTTCTGCTGTAGGAACTGTCTACTTCTCAGTTTACCAGATCCTTGGCCACTGACCAGGTGTCCAGTCTACAACCCTGGGCCCACAGCAAAAAAATGTCACTATAATCTTATTGGTTTCTTGGGCTAGTCAGCCATCCTTAAGATGGATGATGAATATCCCACTGTGACAGTCATTTTTGGAGCCTTACAATTGTGAGATGACATGCAATAAAAACATGAAGTTGCTTCTCGTGATTTCATTTAGATTAAACAAGGTTATTTATAGCTGGATTGCAAGGATTTGTCTGACGAATTACCACAGTTAGGGCAATGGTCATGTATTCCAGTGTAACCAAGATAGAGCAAAACATCTCATTAACCAAAAAGTTTATTTATTTCCACCCAATCATAATTTAGTCTTTATAACATTTGCAGCAAATCTAATGGGAGTGAAAGTTTATTACTATGCAAATAATGCTCTAGCTAATCCACTTTTGCAAAAAGTGTCTCAATCACAACATCCTGTTCACAGAAAGTTTCCATTAAGCTAATCAAGATTTTTTTGATTTAGTTGGTTGACCTGGGAAACCAAATGACAGGTGTATTACCCATCAGCTGACTGAGGAACTGCAGTCCAGGTCCTATGCAGGTTCTCTCATGCTTTAGTTTTCACAGTCAACCAACTCCGTAGCTTGCCAGAGAAAATAAATAAATTAACAGTATATTGTTAGCCAGTAAGCAACGCCTTTTTTATTTGAGATGTCCTTGTAGTTTTCAGGCTGGGTGGAGGTCACTAAATCAGAAAGTGTTTGCATTCCCATGAAATGTTAAGACAATAGGTGTAGACTGCTTACATGAAGATTGTTTAAAAGTTAAGTACAGCGTCAGTAAAGTTGTGGTTTGAGTTTAACCAGAATGTTAGTCTTACTACTTTCCTGTGGTCTTGGTATTTTTATATAGTACCTGCAACACTATCACAATTTTTTTTTTTTCTGTTTTAAATAAAAGTTTGTAGGTAAAGAACTAAACTTTAGTTACACTTAAAATGAGATTGCTTTTATCATCTCCTCCCCCTGCCCAGTCTTGTTCCTTTTGAGCAAAGGCCAACAAGACTTACTATATCTGGTGTAAGGAACAAAGTCCTACATCATAAAGCTAGTTTCATTTAAAACTGTGGAAGCCTCCACAACTGACCTGTAAGAACTGAAAAGTCCAAGGAGTCTTAAACGTTTCATTGTTCAGTGGACAGAAAAAGTAGTATACCGAATTTCACTGGGTGGACCTCACAACCTTTTGTTTCCTTATCATCTGCAGAACATGAATCAATTGACAATAGAAGTTATTGTGGCTCACAAATCATATGATATTGCAATGAAATAATTAACTGTTTTGTCAGCCACACTTCAGCCATTATAATCCATTTTGAGATGCTTAAATCGCCAATATTACTGTACCAGTTTCCTTTGTGTGTTTTGCATGAATATACAAGATTTACACTCTGAGCAAATCCCAGTAATTTAACCAATTAATGTTTGTCAAGTGCTACCCAAGCAACCAAACAAATCTGTTTCAATTATAGTAGCAGAGTGTCCATACAGGATGCAGTTTGATTACACTTTCATTTCTCCCCCACCAGGTCCAGTATTTTTTCAAGATTCTGGATGGATGAACAACCTTCTGGACCACACACATGCATATTTGTTACATTAAAAAAAAGACATTGTTGCAAAGCATATATTATTTCTATTTTATTTGATGTTTTAACTGGATTAAATAAATTACCACCAGTACTTGGACTCCTGACAAGTTTACAGATGTTAAACATTGATTTTTGCACTTTTACACCAATAAAACATCCTATAGCTTGGGGTACTACATTGCTTCAACTTCAAATAAACATCCACTAATCTTTCACCACTGACTTTGGTATTAAATGTATCTATACATTACCTTTTTCCTTGCAGAAAAATAAAATTGTACAACAACTGTATAAATAAATTCTTCCACCATGAAAATGGTTAAAACTATTTATGAAGGTGCATCACTGTGATGCCTTTTTAAAAAAAAAAAAAAAAAAAAAAAAAAAAAAGGGGAAAACAAAAAGCCTACCAAGTCACTTGCCAAATAATCTAGACTCAAAAGTCTCGCACATTTTTACAACATACTGGACGACAAAAAAAAAAAAAAAGCAGAAAATTGAAAGTAAAACATCACACATTTGTGATGCAAAAGAAAAAAAAGTGATAAAAATGTATTCTACAATCAAATGACTAAAAAGGACACACAACAGAAATAAGGTAAAGAACTCCACGGAGTGCAGTCATTTTTTCACACACGGACCTAGACGATCAGAGCGTACCATGCCAGTATTTCAGTTAGTAAGTGTATATATACACGCACACCTTGGACCGCTAAAGCTTGCTCACATTAGAAAATACAGGAATTACAACATGGCTTGGAAAGGACAATTGTATGCAACTACAGTACTGTACACTCCAAAAAAACAAACCACACAAGGCAGCAATACTTGGGGTGGGGGGGGTGGGGGGGGGGGGTGGGGGGACAGAAACACTGATCGCTACATATCAGTAGTGGAATCATAATTTACAGTAATAATGAACATGTCCCATGGCTCAAGAAATCTCATTTCAGTAGAATAAATACTTTACTGCTATTGCTACTCTCTTAAATTTACATTCTAACCCTAGATATATGCAGAAAAAGCTATGTAAAGCATACAGATTAAGTGTAGGTCCCGTATGTATGACAGTTTGTTCAAGACTAGTTGTTTTTTTGTTTTGAAATGGGGCAGGGAAGGTACAGCTTGTTGTAATCAATCATCGGACCTTGACCAGAATTTTCACTTCAAAACGTCCTTGGTAGCGGTCCTTGTCATTGTATTTAATGTTCTCGCCATAAGCCTTGCACTCTATACGGAGCTCACTGCCAAATGTGAGGTTGGTAAACTGAACTGCCACAAGGGGCTGGAGGTACTGGGGTTGCAGCAGCTTTCCGTAATAGGGGTAGTACTGTAGTGGGAAGCCTCCAGTGCTGTCCATGCCAAAATAGTTGACTTGTCCAAGCTTGTCTTTATCTTCTTCTTTCTATAAAACGAAAAAAAAGAGTTTGTTGGAAAAAGTCAAAGGCTTATTTTGAAAGGTAATCTTTGGTAAAGTATTTCAGCTTGGCCAAATCTACTAAAATACAACCATTTCAGAAGTTCAAACATAGGATTCTCTTTACAACCAATCTTTCAGCATAAATCTTTTTTACATAAACCAAAAAAAATAGAAATTCATATTGGAGAACCAGCATGTCGTCTACCTTGGCAGCACAATGGATAGGGATCAGGTTTGGCTGGACTTTTTCATGGGCTTCAGGTGGGATACTGTCATTTGTCTGTGGGGGCTGTGTGAAGAAACAATAAAACATCCCAATTGAGTTATTTGATCAAGCTGGACAAGGATAACAAAGTTCTGTCAATTAGATTTTCCAAGTAATGCTCCAACATGTTTGTTTGTTTGTCAGCAAGTGTTAAATAAACCAAAAACAAACAGACTGACCACCAATCAATGGTGATCAAAAAACAGCATATGCTTCAACATTAGGACTGGGGGGGGGGGGTGGGGGGGGGATAAAATGGTACTGGGTTTAATTTTGTAGACAACATTTTTTTTTTTTTTTTTCTTAGGATACACAAGACAAGTGTTTCTTCACAATCAAACTTTGCATAGCAATTTGTTTTATATAAATTAGAACTCAATGGTTTAGCCAAGACAAAGATTAAAGGTTAACAAAAAAGGATAGTTTTTTTGTTAAAAAGCAATTTGTAATAGTATATGTTAAGATGGAATTTTGTAGCAGACCTAACCTAAAATTCTTCAAAACATCTGGTTTTATTGAGCTATTTAAAAGTAACTTGCGCTGACTGAAGCGGCAGTTTAGTATACTCAGTTAGGAAACATACCCTCTAAAAATCAGGAATTTATATTGCGCTCTTCCCCCCCCCCCCCTCCCTCCCTAGACCTAGATTACCTATTACTTGGAATATTTAAAGACAAGTGTATCAAAAGGTGAATGCCACACACAAACAATACATTTTTTTAAAGTGTGTTAACATTCATTACTTTAAGATTTGTTCAAAGTCAGGTAGATTGTTAGATCATGCAGGCGTTGTATTTTTAGTTTTATAGTCTTACCTGTGGCAAGTAGCTCACGATTCTGTTAATCTTTACGATGAAGCAAGGCTTGCCCTCTGAATATCCGTACGTTTTGTCGTGAAGACCAGAGCAATTGCCAAGCCACTCACGGTTAAAGCGACAGACCCTCTTACCACCATCAGATTGGTCCAGACTTCCTCGCATAACAGGAATACTAGGCTTAGCTAGAAAGAAAGTAAATGTGAAGCTTTTTAGAATGTAATTAGTGATTTGTCAAATTCTTATCTACTATGTATATAATTAATGCCTGATAAAACCACTTCATACACACACAAAAAAATTAATTCCTGAAAAATATTTAAATACAGAACGCAAACCCTACCAGAATGGCAATTCAATACGTATATGTAAAACATACCAAGTTTGTGTACAATTATAAATTGAAAACATTTTGGCTTTGTATATATCTTGTATCCACTTACGTTCACAGTCCTCAAACAGTAATCCGTCCTTCTGATTTTCAAGATTGTATTTTAGCAGGAACTTATCCATGGCATTTATGTATTCTTCATAGGTTTTAGGATCATCATGGGTGAACTCAATTTCAGCCTTCAATGTTTTGGGAGTGTGTGATAAACCTAATAGAGAAATTTAATATT
Source organism: Acipenser ruthenus (assembly GCF_902713425.1). Classification (NCBI taxonomy): domain Eukaryota; kingdom Metazoa; phylum Chordata; class Actinopteri; order Acipenseriformes; family Acipenseridae; genus Acipenser; species Acipenser ruthenus. The sequence continues at coordinate 44,391,673 of NC_081197.1, forward strand.
AAAGCAAGAGGTACAATATAAAATAAGCATGCTAGTGTGTCTCCCTGTTGTCTGTTTGCTGTGCAAGTCAAACAGGAAGTGAACCCCTGCAGCAAAACAGTAGTGCAGTAAAAGCATTTCTGATGGACAGGGAATTTTATATATGATGTACAGGACTAAGCTATATATACATAAAACCAAGAAAAGAAAACCTGCGTCTCACTATGCAATTAAGTAGTTACTAACAAAAATGTTTTCTTATTAATTGCTAGTGTGCAATTAAGTCAGGTGTTAGGTATTTTTATTGCGTGTTAAGCAAATTTAGCTTATTTTTGACCTTCAGATGATGCTTGGATTTTGATCATTTTTTGCTTTTCTGGACCAATGCCTTGCAATATAGGGCCATAATATCTAGCATCATCACAGTTTAAAAAAATATATATATTTTATATATATATTATATAATATATATATATATATATATATATATATATATAATGAGGTTGATGTTCTACATCGATACCATCAGATATTAGAACTAAATATGTAGATACCAATATTTGTATTTTGTAACCAATTGAGATTACAGCTCACAATCTATTGCACATTGTGAAATTATATATCCCCTCCCTAATATTTGACACAAGTTACAGAAAGTGTTAAATGCATGACTGCATGATTATTGGCTGAAACATGTCACTAGCAATTGGACTTTTACCCACATTTAGGAGTATTAGCTGTTGTATAAATCTAAATTTAAAAAATTTAAAAAAAAAAACACACATTGTGACCTTCAATCTGGGATTAAAAGGAATTTAGATTCAAGATCTTAACTAGGGGATCTTAATTCTGCAGCTAAATGTAGCAATTAGGCAGGAAAAGACATTTTAAAAACTACAATAATTCCCCTCTTCTTGAAGCAAATTAAGTGGGTTGAATGCATATATATATGTAAAACAAAATAAATAAAACCTATAGGCATGGCTTAAGTCTTTTCATTCTAACTGGAGCTTGTGAAACACCCACAGCTCACATGCCTCTCCGCACAATGGAAACTTTTAGAAACAGTCCTCAGGCAGGCTGTATGGTGCTCAGCAGAGTCTCTGCCAGCCATTGCTTTTGATCAAGTCACTAATGGAAATTCACCACCCTCACCAGCACCTCCCCCAGCCACTCCCCCAGCCACTCCCCCTCTCCCTCTTTTCTACAAAGCACTCGACACCACGCAGAATCAGGTTATTTAACCACTTGGAGTCAGGAAATGGAGGGAGGGGAGGGAGAGGCCTGCTTCGCCATGCTGATTGCTAGGCCTTTACAATGAGAGCTAAATAGACTGACAAAGGCCAATACTTTTTGGCACCAATTTACTACTGGGCTGTCAAAACATTTGTAAATAAGGCTCATTAACCCTTTCATGCATGACAACAGATATACAAATAAAATAGCTCTTCTAGTCTATATTTGGGGGATGCAAATGCATGGTAGGCTAGGAGATGTGCGATAGAAATTGTATTGCTGGACATTTCTTTCAGCTATTTTCAATGTTTCATGCATTACAGGGTTAAACTTTCACCACTAAAGATCTTCTTTAAATCCAGTATGTAGTCTAATCGTGCAAGTAGAGAAGGTCTCTTCTCCCCGCCCCCCCCGTGCTGACAATTACAGTTATGCAGGGAAAGAAATTCATTACAATATTTTCTTGCTGCAAGATCAGACTGCATTTTTAGGAGGGAGGGAATTTAAAGTGATGCATCTGAAAACTAGGTTTTGAAGTGTATGCAAATTTCTGTATCACTCACAACACGCCTTTCTACAGGGAAAACCCCATTAGTTAGTTAACAGTTTTAAAGAAATTCTAAAGGAAATGAGTTGTTAAAGGCTGCGAATGCTCTGAAAAATAAATCTCCATCTCCACCCACCCCTACAATGAACTCAGTACCCAGGTTTTAAAACGGGGAAAAGAAAACGCTACTAAACATTGGGCTTCAACAGCCATGTCAGCTGTGGAAAGGCTGGAGAGGAGGAAGTTAACTTCATAATGAGTGACCTTGACGGGTGCTGCCTAAGAGACCAGCAAGTTTGCGACTGTTCAACAATCCCCCACACACACTTTTCCATTACACCATTCACTGCCAAGGCAGACACCACAGAGCAATTTAAAAGCGACAGCATGCATTTAGGCAGAGCTGCTTATACAAAGACAAGACTGCAAATCAAGAATGTACGCTCCAGTTACAGCAAGTTTATCTTGAAGCAGACAGACTATGGTTTTTTGCGTTTTCCTTGGCTCATGTCTACCTCAAAATCAAATCTGTACCACATTATAGAATAATTAAAATACTGCCCATTCATAATGCAGATCACACCGAGAGGAGCCTCATTTAATCTGAGAATGGTCTATACATACGATGCACTGACATAATAGAATAGCCTTTAATTTGTGCTTAGTCTTCAGTGTTTCATAGCAACGTAATGTCAAAATCCCATGTATGATCTCAAATACTAGTTCAGATGCAGAATTCACATGTTTTGAATCAAGAGCATGGCTTCAGGACACAAGAATCTTGGTTTTAAACACAATTTTTGTTCATTTGCACAGGACCTCCTAACATATCCCAATACAACCAAGAACTGAAATACACGTCAGGATCTGTAAACCAAAACAAATCAATTTCTCAGCTTGTTCATTCATCTTTATCACTCTCTCCCCTCTCCCCCCAAATTATAATTAAAAAAGAAGGAATCCAACCCTAGTGCGTTTTTTTTTTTTTTTTAGGCAAACTAGGATTACCTTTTCTGTCCTTTTTAAAATGTACTTTCCCACACTAATTCAAGCCTCTGCCAACACCTACAAAAAATGTCAACAAAAATAAAAACTTAATGGAAATCAAATGCAAGCACACAATAAGACAAAGTGGTCAGCGTGCGTTCGGAATTAAGAAATCAAACCAAGAAGTTACATTAAAATACAACTTTTCATGCATCTATTTAAAAATCATTCCAAGTGACATGCTGCACAATGCATGAGACCACTAGAAAGCTATATACCCTCTTCAGTATCTTGAAACACGCTTTAAAAACATAAATTTCAAGTAGCCTAATCAATCCAGTCAAAAAATAAATAGTCTTCATAAAACAAAACAAACCTATTTGCTCAGTTTATAACAATGTACATACTCTGTAGAGGTCATTATCTGTACATAAATTGACCTTGACCTTTAAGTACCCTTGCTGCAGTCACTAGCTAGCAGGAAATGGTGGATGCTCAAGTCAAAGATGCCTAGATACTGAACACAGTTCAAAGCTTACATTTTCCTCTGCAAGCTGTATTTACCTGGGGGTGCAACTCTGTCCTGGTACGTGGGCTTGTAGCTACTGGTGGTCAGGAGAAGGACCTGAATTGTTCCGATGAAGATACCAGCCAGGAATCCATAGAAGACCACATAGAACGCCAAGATCTTCACTAAAGGATGGGGAAGAAAAAAAATAAAAATAAATGAATGGCTGTCGATTGCATCACTTTCATTGCATCGTATGGATCATTTGTCGTCAAATGAAGTATAAAAAGGTATTTCAGGGATCATTTTGAAAACGGTGCATACGATTCTGGTGTCCTATTAACCAGCTTTTATTTCTCAGACATGTCTAATTCCTTTGAATAGGCACCCTTTTACTGGCAGGAAGAAAAAGCTGGTTAAACTTAAAAGATCAAGTTATTATTATTATTATTATTTATTTCTTAGCAGACACCCTTATCCAGGGCGACTTACAATTGTTTCAAGATATCACATTATTTTTTACATACAATTACCCATTTATACAGTTGGGTTTTTACTGAAGCAATCTAGGTAAAGTACCTTGCTCAAGGGTACAGCAGCAGTGTCCCCCACCAGGGATTGAACCCACAACCCTCCGGTCAAGAGTCCAGAGCCCTAACCACTACTCCACACTGCTGCAGTTATTTAGCAGCATTGTTTCCAAGTCTACAGGAAGCAGATTCATGTTTCTCCTTGTTAATTCTGGGCTTCAGCCATCAAATGGCTATTGGAAATGCCTCTCGTCCGAGAAAGAAAATAAAATCCTAAACCCTGGATAAATCAAAGCATAAAAATCACCAAGAAAGAAATGATGCACATCTGCAATCCAAGACTGCATGCCAGAGTAAAAATGGGATGAAGTGCTGTAGAGCAGGGGTAGTTTACTCCAGTCCTACAGTGCTATTCCAGGGTTTAACTGGTATAATTAACTGGACTGTGTTTCAGAACCTGGCCAGAGGTGTAAATTTTCACAAACGATTTGTGACAGTGACAAAAACCTGGACTGGAATTTGTGAGGTTGTCTACTGCCACACACCAAGAATTCCAGGCCTGTACTGAAACTATTCTGGCTGCCCTGTTCCTCGTGTTATTTCAACAGCAGAGAACCCATGCACAAGATCTGACAGACATTCAAACAGAAGCAATACCTTTTTGTCTAGGTCAGTGGATGCTCTCAGTCTGTTCCAACCCAGAAACTTGTTCCAACTAGGTCAATTATCTGAATACCAATGTTTGATTAAATCAAATGGGATACTCTGGCCGAGCTGCTTAAATCAGCTTAAGACTGGAATGGATTGAAAAAGCCAAATGCAGGTGCTGCTATTATAGCAGGGGTGTCAAACTCAGTTCCTGGAGGGTCGCAGTGTCTTCTGGCTTTCGTGCCACTCAAGCTCTCAATTACTTAATTGAATTATTTGATTAAATTGACACATTTAACACTTCAGGCCTCAATGTTTCATAGGAAGTGTACCTTGAATCAAGTGCATTTTTAAAACAAACAATCAACTGTAAATGACCTTGGAAAAATAGTAAATATGTCAGATTCAAATAATTAGATCAATTAAGTTAATTGAAAGCTTGTTGAGTTGGAATGAAAACCAGAAGACCCTGTGGTCCTCGGACTGGAGTTTGACACACCTGTCTTAGTGAGTAACAGTTGTAGCCCCAAAACAGGACAAAAATTGTTTAATCACTCACACACTTTTACTATATGATATTTGGAAAGATGCTCTTTCCCAGAAATGAGAAACAATTAAGGGGTTAAGTTAACCATCAGAGGCGTTCAGAAAGGTATGGATTTGGGAGTGGTGAGCTGCACTCAATGCAGGGGTCCAGTGATCAGACATCAAACCACTTGTTGCTTGATTTCAACTGACATGAACTAATGACCACTATGACTATTATTTACAAGGCACAAAGGCATTATTTATTCATAGACTATTTGCATGAGGACACCTGGTTCCCCATACACCTTTAGAAATTACTCTCCATTGTCAAGTTGCTTTATTTGTTTGGCGCATGTTAGATTTAAAAAAAATAAACTAAAAAAAAAAAAAATCTACAAAACGTACAAGCACACGTTAAAGCCAAAACTACTACCATATACACACACACACATTATATATATCATTGTCAAGCAGATTAACAAAGCGTGTATTGTAAAATTGCGTGCAAAAACACTTATGATCACGCATTGTGAAACACTAAAGTGTTTCATAACAGGCCTACGGGAAGACTGGCGATTCGGCGAGTACGGTTGATCTAGGTTAGTTGTAATTTTTTCACAATATGTTGGCACATCCATGAAGACTTATTTATCTTAGAGAGAGATAGATAGAGATAGATAGATAGATATACATACACATATACACACACACACACACACACACAGAGTCAGTTCCACCAGGCAGGGTAAAAATGTATCTTTAGTCATGGGGAATCTGGCCCTGGCTGCTATGCCAATCACGAGGACAGTGTGAACTGCAACCCCCTTCATCCAAGGAACTCGCACGTTGCTAGGATACAGACCCTTAATGAATTATCGTTTATTTTCCCCGCCCCAAGGACTTTCCTCTGAACCAACTGATACAGCCAACCGCTATCCTTAAGATGACATTGAATGCAAATGTATCCTTGAAAAAACCCACAGGAACAGGAAACCTTGCCAAATATCAATTCCCACTGCGTATAGAGATATCAGGATCCCCAGCACAGTAACTGCCTCCCCCTCAGAGACACTAGACCAGATCACCTTGACTAACCTTGGGCTATGATGCATTTTTAACCCTTTCTGTAATTCACAATTTCTTACAAAAACGGGTAAGGAAGCCAATTTGAGTAGTTTGACTCAATAAACTCGACAATGTTTGTTACCGGATCCAAGGCTGGAAAATACAAAATGACAAACTTTACAGTTTCTCTCGTGACATACAAAAACAAAATTAGGTAGTCAAGCTAGGGGTTGTGTATTTCCCCTCCAATCACATAGCGGTAATAAATCAAAACGTCCTTCAAAACGACCTCTCAAGAGAGAAAGTTACAAACACAGCTTAACTATTGGTGTGTTTCACCAGATAGGATCTGCATCATCAGTTTAAGCCAATACGAGTTCTTTTAAAACACAGATCCAGCAGTACTGCAACACCGCCTTATCTTCCATTGAAGTAGTCTATATACACCTTGATTAACTCAAGCAATAAACGCATATATATATATATATATATATATATATATATATATATATATATATATATTCAGCCGATGAAGGACTTGTAGTCCGAAACGTCCTGATAATTGATTTGTAATCAATTATTCTACCTTTAAGTACCTGAAATATCCTTTTCTTTTTTCTTATTGATCATTTTGGTACACAGCAGTTTTCCTTTCTCAAACTATATATATAAGACCAAAAAAACAATTTATCGCGCACACAAAAAAATCAAACAGGTGCCATTTCCCTCGTGTTTGGAGAGTTGCCGATCAAACGCGTAGTTACAGGAAATACACATTTAAAAGAAACCAGGATTTCTGTATGAGGAACCGCTACTTAAAATACAGTACCAGCACCACGATACAATTTGCAGTAACAAAGCCTGAACACACTAATAATCATGAACGTGTATACTTACACCAACTGCTGCCTGTCCGACCCAAAAACTCCTTCTTTTCCGAATCCCAGACAAACTTCTTCCACCCACCATCGCTTTCCTTTCCCCTTGACATTTTCTTATATGTGATACTGTTTAGTTCCTTTTAACACGAATTATTGGGCAGATTCCGGTAGTTTGCTCGCTGACCACAAACTCCCTTATTCTTCCTACTTTCTAAAAGGACAGCGTCAGACCCGTCTTTCTTTATTGTACCCCGCACAATATATTGCCCTCGCCACTTAACTCCGCCTGCTAACTCGTTTTAATAAGTTACCTACCCAGAGGGAGGGGACTCGACTGACAAATCAGAGAACACCAAATATTTTACGTAGTAAACCGCAACTCCGCCCCGATGTGAAGCGTGATCAGGAGACGTGAAGAATAAATTAGTATTTTGAGGTCTCTGGTCTCTGTGATAGACATGGCTTGAATACTAGTAGGCGACTTTGCTATACCCTAGAAAAGTGTCGTATTAGTAGTAGGGTGGAATTTTACACGAGTCTGTATGCAGAATCCAAAACTATTTGAATTGAAGTCTGTCGTTGCCTTTCTGCTAATACTTTAAGATAAGTGCCATCAGTGCTTAAGTCTGCTCAGAAGGAAACTCAAACGGAGCGCATCATATTTCCATTGCGTTTTAGGCGGCATAGTGCTACTTTCTGTCTGTTCTGTGTACACATTTGAAACTTAAATCAGACGCCACCGTTTTCACAATGTGAATTGCTCAAATATTATTTAACAGTCAGCATTACACAGACAGTATAGCATTTCTGTGTGACAGTCGTTTTTTCAAGGTGGGCTATTTAATTCTATTTGTTGGTTAATTTCATGTAGGCATCCAGTCGAAAATATTTTCTGCATTGCTGCCATGTCTTAATAAATGACCTTGCGCGTATATGGTAAATGTAGTAACCTCATTATCAGAACCTCCAAGCTGGCCTTGATACAGTATTACAAAGTTGCATCCTAAGCTATAAACAGTACAGAATTTTAGTTAGTAAGAACTATGTATGTAGCAGAATATGTTTTGACGCACCGTCTGGAAGGTTTATTAATGTGTAATTTAATTATTTAAGTATTGTATGGCTTTCGACAACATATGATTAAATTGCCTCTGGTTAAACAGGAGCAAAAATGAAAACGTGTGGAGATTAATATGCAAATGAGCTTTAAAGACCTTTGTGATACCAGTATGAGCTAGTTTCAAAATCGCCCTTACATTTGGCTTCTCTGTATCCCGAGGTTTGTTTATATATATATATATATATATATATATATATATATATATATATATATATATATATATATATATATATGTGTGTGTGTGTGTGTGTGTGTGTGTGTGTGTGTGTGTGTGTATAAGAAAGTCGCCCTCTGCACGACACATATCTAACTCCAGAGCTCCATCAAATGGTTAAGATGTGCAAACTATATGGTTCCTTATGCAATATGTAACTTCACGCTGCTTTCTTTGGAAGTGTAGCACCCCTTACTGCTTTACGAGTAAATGAATGAAAACATACTACTACGCGCATCGAAGAGGAGGCGTAGCCAACCTGTGAACGCAATGTTGTAATACTACCACCGCGACTAAACAGCGAGAAATTAATTCTCCAAAACCCAGAACAATTTCGTTAGGTCTGTCCTCAGTTTAAAAGAAACATTTCCTACTAAGCTTTCCAAAATAACCCCTTCGTGTTCAAGATATCAAGATATTACCTCTTGTAGGTGTTCCCAGCAAACTTTTACTAATATAATAACATTTTTTTTTTTTTTTTTTTTAAATCTGATTTATTTGATTTAAACCAGATTTTTTTATTTTTATTTTAATCGTTTTCTTGATTCAAATCAATTATATTTATTTTTCATTTTACCAAAGGGTTTTGTAACCTGTGAGTCGTAACTGGGCCATTTGGACTTGAGTGGTTTAGCGGAATGTAGATTCCAAGGGGAAAGCTACATTTGACTTTAAGGAATGTAAACAAACTGGACTGGAATGCACAGGAGGCTAAACTAGAACGCATTAACTGATTTTGGCACACTGCAGCTTTTACTTAATAAATAGATCTTACTCCCAAGGAATACCTGTTGACAGTAGTAATCATTTGGAGTTTTGGGAACTGACTTGGCAAGGTCATTCTGAGTGTCATCAGCGCAGAGATGGAAATTCACGCAATGATGTCTAAGAATTTGACCAAGTGGGAGCATATATAACATATATATAGTAAATAAATGAGACCCCAATGTGGAGCCCTGGGGAACCCCTGAGGTAATGGACATAAACCCACCCAGACAGACAAAATGCTTTCTCTCAGAGAAATAAGAGCTAAACCAACTTACAGTGCCAGAAATGCCAAGTAGGCTCTCTAACCGAGCAAGTAGAATGTTATGGTTTATGGCACTTAAAGGTCCAGTAAAACTACTATAGAAAGAGCACCTGAGTCAGAAGCCATTAAAAGATCATTTACAACCTTGACAAGGGCTGTTTCAATACTATGTAGCAGTCTAAAATCTGATTGAAGAGGTTCATAGAGTTTATTTCTTGAAAGATGATTATCCAATTGTTGTGCCACAATACGTTCCAAAATTTTAGACAAAAAAGACAAATCTGATATAGGCCTGTAATTACCCAAATTATTAGTGACTTGGTTTGTTTTTTTCAGCAGTGGTATGACTGCAGCAATTCAAAATGCTGAAGGCACAACTCCAGAGCTCAAAGACTAATTTATGTCAAATATTGCAATTATAAAGACTCAGAGATGATAATATTATATGGAAGTCCATTTCGAAGGAATTTGATAAGCCTGGTATGTATGATGTATTGCCATATATATTAAAATACCATCAGAAAAGATTCCACATCATGTTGACGAATGTGTATCAGTCTTGATCATAGTTTTTTCAATAGCAAATTTTAATAGTTTTCTAGATCTGGCAGTTTTCCAATCTGTCGCATTGTGTCTGTGTCGCTGTAAAAGTATGTTGTTGCCCAATGAAAAATCACATCGTGTCTGGCCTTTACACTACCTGTTTGATTACATTTTAACATTCTACAGTCTTTTCTCAAATAACACTATCAAAAAATAAATACATCAATCATTAACACAGCTATGTCTTCATTCTGCATCTTTTGCATCTGCATTTTAATAAGCATAACATTTGTGAGAACATTTCTTATGTGACAGGAGATCAGTATAGTGCCTTAAAATATTTTAAGTTTGTTACTTTAAAACATTGCTGACAGTAACACTGGTTATTTCTCTAAGCCTCTCTCCCTGGAGTTTCCTGTAAGTTTTCCCTGTCCCAGGATCATTTTTTAAGTGAACATGATTGTTGGACACATCAATTTACACAACAATTTATAATTGTTTTTTAAAGCATCTCCCCACATGTGCTGTTTCTTATACACCATAATATATTTTTATATGTTAAAGATATTCATCTTTAACTGTCAATTGTGTAAAGGAAAAGCGTTAGTGGAGCTTTAAATAAACAAACTCACTACTCTTTGGGCTCCACTGTAAGACCAGGAGCACTACCGAAAGAGAGAGGAGTAAGGTAGACAGACTGAAACACTGGTAGCACAAGCAACAAGTACAGTAGATGTAATGCACTGTGTCTGGAAACATGAAAACAGAGCTCATAAAGTCTGGCATAACAATGAATAATAATCTCAAGCTGCATCAGCATGTGCAGCAGGACTTCTCTCTTGAAATAGTTTTTTTTTCAATTTAATTCCTGTTTTCTTCTCTTTTTTTACGAAATACACTGACTGTTTTGCTGTTTTTTTCCACTCTGATTTGAAATTGTTTCATAGTGTTGTTGTAGTAGGGGAGGGGAGACAGACAAGGGTTGATCTGTTTTGCAGGGGTGAGAGGGGTTGGTTAAACCTCTCATGTTTCATTTTGTGCACCTCACTGTCTGTCTCCCAGTGTGTCATGAAGAATGTATATGTAAATGTATTTCCATTTTCTCCACCCTTTGTTGGTGCTAGATGAAGTATCCAAAACATTCTACCTTTGAACAGTGGTATACAATACATGCAAAGTGAAAAAGAGGAGGGATGAGTGGTGAAGTGTTCTGAAAAACAATGCACCCCCTATATTAACTACTGTATACATGCCCAAAACACAATGTGTGTGCCAGTTGCAGTTAGCATATCCCTACCATGGTTTTTCAGCCTAATAGCATGTCTACCATTGTTTTCCAGCTTAATATATTGTTTTTGACTAAATCTCTAACCATGTTAGTGCAGCAGAGATAGCGTTGGCAAATCTCTCCTCTGCTCTTTTTGTAGGCACTAATTCATGCTTTGCTCCCTTAGCTCACAAGTAATTTCAAAATATTTTGGTATAATCTTGCAACCTGCCTCATCTTCAATGGCCTGTTCTTGAAGTCTGAAGTGTACTGTTGGCAAGGGTGTTTACCACAGAGGCATCCTTGATATTACCAAGCAAAACCTGCTGGAATTCAGCTAAGACAGTCAGTCATGTTCTCTGCTGGTTAGTTTTTTTTTTGTTCCTGATGTTAGTTTTGTGTATTGCTTATCCAAACTACTGTCCATGGATCTAAGCTTACAAACCTATCTGTTGACAAAAAATAAGTAAATACAAATTGCTGACTTTGTGAAATAATCCACAGTTTCAAGTGCTGTTATGCATGAGAACTGTGGATTATGTCCACATCAGTTCAACACTGAGGGAATCCACACTTCCCAATAATTGACAGTGACAAGCTAGTGGTGCCGCTGAATGATGTTTCTGTAGGGATGGTTATTTTGAAAAAGGGTTCGTGGCTCTAGATCATTCTGTGTTAGAAATCGCCCGTTCAGATGTGAGGCTTGGCATTAGGGTGGTTTCCTGTGGGTGTTCTGTTACCAATGAAGTGACTAACTAGAGCTCTGCAGGGAGATACGCTTATAGACTATGAAGATATGAGGCAACCAGGGTGACAAGCCCCAGAGGTGGGGTGGTGGGTAGGAAGTAGGAAAACCCAAACAAGGGGCAAGAAATATTAGTCAAGCCTGAGTCCTATACAGTGCCGAGAAAAAGTTTGTGAACCCCAATGATAATTATGGAAATTCCATAGTTTTACCGTGATAGCCTTCTTGAATCAAAACTTGAATTTTAGTCTTTTCTTAAATATCCAATAGGGTTTATATTAACCAATTCCATGTATTTTGAAACAAAATGATGTATGAATTAGACAAACAATTAGTAATTAAGATTCAGGGTATGTGAAAAAGTAAGTTAACCACTGGTTTTATCAGCTCAATTAAGGGGATAATTAGAATCAAGTGTTTAAATAATTAGGTAGATCTTCAGGGGTGAATTTGGGAGGCCCCACCCTATATAAAGATCAGAAACTTTTTGAGTTTGGTCTTCACCATACAGGTGTATGGAAACACATCATGCCACAATCAAAAGAAATCTCTGAGGACCTCAGAAAAAACAGTAATTGATGCTCATCAGTCTAGAAAGGGTTACAACCATTTCTAAGGATTTGGGGCTCCACCAATCCACTGTAAGACAGATGGTGAAAGTTCAAGACCACAGTTACTCTACCCAAGAGCGGCAGTCCTACCAAAATCTCTCCAAGAACAAACCGGAAAATCATCAAGGAAGTCACAAAGAACCCCAGAGTAATATCCAAGGATCTGCAGGCCACTCTTGCCTTGGCTAATGTGAGTGTTCATGACTCAACTATCAGAAAAAGACTGAACAAGAATGGTGTTCATGGAAGGATAGCCAGGAGGAAACCACTGCTCTCTAAAAAGAACATTGCTGCCCATCTGAAGTTCGCCAAAGAGCACATAGATGATCCACAAGACTTCTGGAACAATGTTCTCTGGACAGACAAGCCAAAGGTAGAACTTTTTGGCCTCAATGAGAAACGTTATGTTTGGTGAAGACCAAACACTGAGTTCGAACAGAAGAGCCTTATCCCAACCGTCAAGCATGGTGGTGGGAGTGTGATGGTTTGAGGCTGCTTTGCTGCCTCAGGACCTGGACACAATCATGAATTCTGCATTGTATCAGAAGATTCTAGAGGAGAATGTCAGGCCATCCGTCCGTGAGCTAAAGTGGAACCGAAAGTGGGTCATGCAGCAAGACAATGATCCTAAACATACAAGTAGATCTACAAAAGAATGGCTACAGAAGAAGAAATTACACGTTTTAGAATGGCCTAGTCAAAGTCCGGACCTAAACCCCATCGAAATGTTGTGGCAGGACCTGAAGCGAGCTGTCCATGCAAGGAAGCCCTCAAATGTCACCGAGTTGAAGCAGTTCTGTAAGGAGGAATGGGCCAAAATTCCTCAAAACCGATGAGAGACTGACCAACAGTTACAGGAAACGCTTAGTTGAAGTCATTGCTGCTCAAGGGGGTGCCACCAGTTACTGAATCTAAAGGTTCACATACTTTTTCACCCATGGATATTGAATTTTGAATCATTTGTGGATAAATAAATGTTGAAAAAGTATCATGTTTTTGTGTCATTTGTTTAATCAGGTTATCTTTATCTATTATTAGGACTTAGATTAAGATCTAATAACATTTTAGGTTTGAAATATGTAAAATATGTGAAAATCCTAAGGGGGTCACAAACTTTTTCTCAGCACTGTACCTGCTGGTTTACAAAGATTTGCAGGAGGATTTGTTTCCTTACAAATTGGTCTCACCAGCTCATGGCAGCAGGAAATGTTGAACAAGATTCCTTACATTTTTCATTGTGGTTGTTAAAGGGAATTGATCTTCCAACAAATATTAATTACGCTAATGGTAAGTTAAGAATTACTTACAGTAGTCTGTAAATAGATAACAAGATAATATAAGAATTTAGTTAGAGTTAGATAGGTCTGTGATACAGTACAGGTTTGAAAATGTTTAGCCAGGTTTTCAGTCAGCAGATATACAGAGATCACACTGGTAGGAAAACATAGATAACGCTGACATATAGTCTAAGGAAGGTGAACCTACTTGATAGTGTCACAATGGTATTACAAATCTGGGTTTTATAATTTAACATCATGGTGAAATAACATATGCAGAATGTTACAAAGGTCTCTTACAACAAGTAATTTAGGTCTGTTTACCCTTCTGTGGCAGTGTGCCCCGCCCTGTGTGTATTTTGTGTTATATGTTACGTGTGGTGTGGTGAGGTAATATTGGTGTATAGGTATTGGTGCACAGGATATAAATGGGTCTGTGTAACATGTATGGGTCTGTGTAACGTGTAACATGTATTTAGACACGAGGATGGAACAATCACTTCACGTGCAGATTAAAAGGGGTATTTGTATGTGTGCACGGGATTGCACAAATTAGTTCACGTGCTGGGATTCAAGTGAATAATTAATTAGTAATTGAATCCCGGCACAACAGTATATATAAATACACGTTTTACTCACTCAGGGTTGTGTGTTCGGTGAGTGGAGAACGGGTGTGGAGAGGAGAGAATTAAAAACTAAAATAACAATTGACAAAATGTGCTTGCTTATAAAGCTTGATGAACATGGCCCATTGCATTATACCCACACAAAGACTGCATATGCTGTTTCTAGCTATAGAGTGTGCCCATACCCTTCAGTTAAAGTATTGGGTTCTTGTAGCAACGTGGTTAACAGCGTGCAGGTGCAGGAATGCAGCAGTGATCAATGAACAGACAGACAACAATAATCCAGGTGCAATGATATTTCATTTGTACAGTCCAAAGCCTGATGACAAAACAGCGGTAAACAGTAACAATGAGAGCAAACAATACAACACAAGTCCACAGTGCGTGCTAAAATGCTTGTGGTGTAAATACAGTTATTCGTGAAACAATGTGCAGTGATGTCCGGGTACGTGCTGGCCTTTGGCGACAGCTCCGGATCGTGTTCAGCCGTCATATAACAACAAACAGTATTTAGACACGACAAAACAAAACAGACAAAACACTCACAATTACAATACACGGTCTCCTTCTGGTTTAGCTTTAACCATACAAAGGAACAGATCACTTCGCTATGCCCCTTTTGTACCGTCAATCATGACCCCTTGGTTAACCAGTGCAACCGCTCCTCCGATCCGCAGCTGCCACGTCGAGGGAGCATCTTTTTGCTGAGGTACAGTATTGGTTGTTCTACTCCGTCTACCTTTTGGGACAAAACCACACCCAAGCTAGGCAAATGCTCTTACCAAGTGGAGCTGTAAATAACCACATCGTCAATATACACTGCCGCATATTCACAATGTGAAATGGAACAGCCCTTCTGGTGTTGAAAATGTGGTTTTCTCTCTAGAGCTGCGGGTTAAGGGGATCTGCCAGTATCCCTTCGTCAGGTCCAGAGTGGAGATAAACCTAGCCGTTCCCAGTCTATCGAGAAGCTTGTCGACCTGAGGCATGGGGTAGGCATCGAACTTGGCAATAGCGTTTACATTACGGAAATAAACGCAGAAGCGGTTGGTGCCCACTATCACAATTGGACGGCACCATTCGCTCCTGGAAGGCTTAATCACCCCAAGTTCCAGCATCGCCCATACTTCTTTGCTAAAGCCACTTCATCGACTTTCTGGGATCCATTAAGGTGTCTCTTGCACCGTGACACCTTGGGGAGAGATAATGGCATATTCAACAAGGTTAGTTCTACCGGGCAAGTCAGAAAAACATCATTGAACTCCTCAATTAACTTAGTAACTTGTTCCCCCATCGAAATGTCTTTAGTGATAGAGGTCTCTAGACCAGGCCTAAATCATCCTCTACTTTGCCTGGGGCTATAAATAAGGCCTCCCTTGCCTGCCAGAGCTTTAATAAATGTATATGATAAATTTCTTGTTCATTACGGCGATCGGGCTGTCTAATTTCATAATTCACCTTTCCTATAGCCCGAATCACCTCATATGGCCCCTGTCATTTAGCACATAATTTTGATTCTGACAAGGGAAGAAGCAGCATTACTTTGTCTCCTGGGACAACCCTATCAAACTCTGCAGCACCTCTCTCACTGCAAAAAGGACGTAGGGGAGAAGTGAGGCCCAATGTTTTTGCTCTTGGTTCTCAAATCGTCTCAGCATCTGCTTTAGGGTCTGATTAAAATGTTCCACCAAATGATTTGTCTATGGATGATAAACTGATGTCCTGATAAGATGTATTTTGAATATTTTGTAAACTTGCTGTAACGTGTTAGACAGAAAGTTAGTTCCATGATCAGTCAGGATTTCCTTGGGGATCCCAACTCTAGCCATAATCTGCACTAATTATTTGGCAATTGCAGCTGCACTAGTGGACCTTAACGGAACTGCTTCCGGGTATAGCGTTGCATAATCTACCACCACTAATATATGTGTATACCCATAATCAGAAGGTAGAAAGGGGGCCACTATGTCCATTGCAATACGTTCAAAGTGGGTGGAAATAATCGGCAGTGGGACCACAGGGGCGAGGCGCACTTGACCCGGCGCTACTCGCTGGCAGTCTGGGCATGTGGCTACATATTTTGTCACTTCATTATGATGCCCTACCCAATAAAATCGAGCCAATATCCGTTCCCTCATTTTATCAGCTCCAAGGCGCCCCGCAAAAGGGATATCATCCACTAGCCTCATGACCTCGAGCCAACAAAACGGGGGAACCATCAATTGTGTTACAGGCTGTCCTGTGCCCGTGGCAAGGTTTACCCTATACAATAATTGCCCCTTAATAATGAAATGCGAAAATACTAGCGCCCCAGCGCCTTCAACATCCTTACCTTCAATAGACCGGACCTGTCCCCAAGTGTGCACTACTGAGGGGTACCCGCTTCTGATGCCTAATTGCAAGCTGCCATGTCACACTCCATCGCAGATGGGCATGACCTGGCCCGGTGTCCCAGCTGGTGGCATCTAAAACAGGTAGGGGGGAAGGAGGGAGCAGAGGTTCAATATCTGTCCCGTTTAGAAGTGGTAATATAATCTTCAAGGAGCTATGAGGTATTAAGTTATTTTTATCGTAAACCATGTAAGAGCATGCAATAAGGCTTGGCTTTTAACTGCAACATTAAAAGCTGCATTTTCTGCCAAAAAAATAAACGTAACTGGCTTTAACTCTGAAAGTTTGTGTCAGATATAAAGACCATTAAATTAGGTATCACTGTGTTTTTGATCAGAGCTTATTAAAACTTCCACATGCTTTATTTTCATCTTTTTATTATATGCTCCTCTTACAACACTTTATTAATGAATGCTTTTGTCCAGTGCACGTGGACACTCCGACTGGATCTAGTGGTCAAACGTATGCAACATAAGCCGCATATATTAACTGAATTCTTGTACTTTTCCAACAGTGGTTTTGAAAGTTATTTACAAAAAAAAGTTAATATTTATTCAACTGTTATATTCAAATCCGCTGACTCCAGGACACTGTGACAACACTGTATCCAAAACAGTTACACAATGAAGTAAACCCAGGTACTTATCTGAGTGTTAAAATAAATTCCTCCAGGTGCTTAAAGCTGGCAGCTGCATTTAGACAATTCCAGTCACAGTTACAGTGATGGGTACAGGCATGCAGTGCACAACATAAGATACTGTACAGCTAAATACACAGTAAACCATCTCAAAACACCACAAGCGACCTGGATTAAAACTAAATTACAATACTGTAATAATGGGAACAGCCACATCCTATAAGAGAGCTCAAAGCTCCATTAGGAGCTGCCACATTCTCACATGTTTTTGGCAGGAACAGGAATTAACCCTGTCCCTGCCAACACCACCAAAACACAAACAAACACCCACAGTATTTACAGGCAGGGCTCTTGCTCTGCCACAAATACATTTATTTGACTTCTATCAACAAACTTTGGCAAGTACATGAAGACAACATAAAACATAATGCAACTCTGATTACTAACCAAAGCTGTTTATTTATTCATTATTTCTGAAATGAACACATTTTATACCCTACATTTTAACACATTTTCTAACACATTTTATACCCTAATTACCGTGCCCATTTACTTTGGTAAACTTTTATAAAGGTAGTATATATATATATATATATATATCAATGAATAAAGGGCATGTTACAAGTTGATATAACACAGGCTGGTGATGACCAACATTTCAAAGCCTGGTTATGTAAATGTCTTGGGCTCTCAGCATTATTGACTATTTAGAGTGCCCATCATTGGAATTCTTGACTCTCATTACAACATAGCACTGATGAAATACAATACGGGCCCTTTGCCATATCTGATGTCAAATCAAGGGCACAGCTTTGCTTTGTAAACTATGGGAAGCCAGGCAGCCGAGTAAGAAGCTGAATGAAGGTAACATTCCCCAGCCTAGAGGCAAGACTCTATGTTATAAAGTATTTAAGCACAACAACACTGGCAGAGGTTATATTAAGTGAGCTGCGTCTGTATGCCTGCATGTTCCTGTTTTGAATGTCAAAGTGTCGCCTGTCCTATAATTCCATGGGGCTGTCCATGTAAACATGTTATACATGTACAAAAATAAACAAAAAAAAATGATGAAAGATGTCTACAAAGGCCCAAATTAAGAAAGAAGTGGTCAGCTAGCTTTATTAAAAAAAAAAAAAGATTATCAAAGCTATCTACAATTTAAAAAAAAAAAAAAAAAAAAGAAAGAAAACAACAAATACAATTCTGAAGCAAATAATCCAGAAATTTCCCTGCCAGTGGAAGTGATTCAGCTCTGTTCGTAAGGGAAGAGAAGTTCAGTATACAAGCTGACTCAATGTGCCCTACTGAGCCAGCCTTGCGGTGTGGACTGAACAGAAATCAGTCTGAAAGCAGGGTCTTGTGACATGAAAGATAAGACTGATGACCACATACAATGCCCATGTACTGTATAGTATCCTATTAAGCCAGATCTGGTAATTTATATATATGGTTATATATAAGGGTTTGGCTGGACTGCAGGTTAGAAGCAAATAAAATCAAGTACAAAGTAAGTCAATGTGCCCCAGCCCCTACTCTCCTTCTGCACAGTATTTTGTTTTTGACTGGGATCTGTTTGTTGTTTCCTGGAGGATTACCTTAGGTGTCAATGTCAGCAGTATCAGGTGTCTCTCCGGCTGTATCGACTGCTTTATGCACCTGGGTGTCTTGATGCAAGCACTATCTCCTCCAGCCAGTTTTAATCGTCAGCCAAATTAGCCAGGGAGCACTGCTAGTGTTACATGCAATGGTGGAGAACATTCAAATGTAAATATGAAAATCAGCTGTGGTTTATTTTAAAATGCCTGTTGAATTTTCTTAAAGCTTCCATATATTTTGTTGTAGTACGATGGCAAATAAACGATGGCAGTGGATCCCTCTTGTTTACCTTCACTGCTCATTTGTAAATCCTATACTGTGAATAAAGTTTGTTTGGGGTGAATTTAATAATAATAATTAAAAAAAAATGTACATTTCTTATTGGACATGTAATGACAACATGCTGCTTCATAAAAAAAAAAATTTAAATAAATAAAAACTATTTACATCGTGGCACCTCAGGTATTACTACAATGCTTACTGTACAATTGCCAGGGTACTGTAAACATAATACTGCAGTTTGATATACTCAAAATAATATAATAGTAGATTCAGTAGCAAGTGCAGTGGAAGATCCAGCTACACTACACTTTCTAAGGTTATAACTCATTCAAACAAAAGCTTTTGGAGTAGTGGTCAGGGCTTTGGACTCTTGAGCGGAGGGTTGTGGGTTCAATCCCAGGTGGAGGACACTGCTGCTGTACCCTTGAGCAAGGTACTTTACCTAGACTGCTCCAGTAAAAACCCAACTGTATAAATGGGTAATTGTATGTAAAAATAATGTGATATTTTGTAGCAATTGTAAGTCGCCCTGGATAAGGGCATCTGCTAAGAAATTAATATTAATAATAATAATAATAATAATAATAATAATAATAATAATAATAATAATAATAATAATAATTGGGCATTTCTAATAGATTAAAAAAAAAAGCAGTGGGGAAACATTTGAAAAAAGTATATAAATTATATCTGTAGAGTATGTGGAATGAAAGCAAAAAGAAAACTATGACAGTTGGCTAGATAATTAAACTCACAAAACGTTAGGTTACTTGCCGTGACCCTGGTTCCCTGAAAGAGAAGACGACCACCAATGACATTACGTATGGGATATGCCTGCCCATTGGGTAGGTATCGCTGAGGTCTCTATACCAGAGCTGCTGATAGGCCCCTTTCTGGGATGATGCACTCGGTCCCGCCCACTGAGGGGATAAAACTCTCATCCAAAGGATGCCAATTCTCTTTTTCCATTGAACCCGTGAGGGCGACCGATGTGACTTTGCGGTTGGTGGTCATCTTTTCTTTCAGGGAACCAGGGTTACAGCATGTAACCTAACGTTCCCTTTCAATTCGAAGACGACCACCAATGGCATTACGTATGGGATCATTTATACCAGAGCCATCGCGAGGGAGAAGGAACGGCAGCATATGAGGGACGCACAAGCACTGTCTAACCCAGAGGTTAGCGGTGTGAACTTACACCCTCAAGGACCCTTGTGCCTACAGAAGGCAAGGCAGGGTCTACCACATTAAGACAGTAGAACCTGGAGAAAGTATGCGGCATAGCCCATCTAGCCGCAATACAAATATCAGACATCGAGGCACCTCTGAAGAGGGCCCAAGATGTAGCATCTCAATGCCCGCATTGGGCAGAGGATGAGGCAAGGCCTAGCCCCATGAAGGAGAGCGTGGCTAGAAGAGTCACTCGACAGCGGGGATACGGCAAGGCCTAGCCCCGTGGAGGAACTTGTACTCTCAGAAGAATAGACAACCACTCGCGGATGACTGCACAGGCAGACAGATACTGCACAGTCGAGACAAAGAGCGGCCTACCACGCAAGCGAGGAGGCCGCTGAAAGACAAAAAGGCAAAAATCATTGACTCCGGGAAAGCGGCGAGCCAGCTTTCAGCACGAATGCAAGGGAAATACAATCGACTCGATTCGACTCGAGAAGTTCTTTTCTAGCAACACACTCAGCTCAACACAGAGGTCTTACCATACCATCTTGAGATCATCATCCCAGGAAGGGGCCTATCGGCAGCTCTGGTATAGAGAGCTCAGCGATACCTACCCAATGGGCAGGCATATCCCATACGTAATGTCACTGGTGGTCGTCTTCAAATTGAAAGGGAACATACTATTACAGCAACGTTTACAAAAAGAAGATTGTAGCTTTAAAAGTCACATTTGGCCTTCACATAAAGACTTCATTAGAATAGTTTATTTTGTCATGGGAACTCTTGCCTCTTGTGACTGGATTTAGCTGCAAGCCTCCCTCACTTTGTATGTATAATCGGGTACTAAACAATGCAGTGAACCTATTTAGCTTGAGAAGGATTTGCTTTCTTGGAGGCCAGTTTTAACAAGTGTAGCTATCAAGACCGGTGCTAATCTGGCCAAGACCGGCCAAGGTCTGCCTGGACAAAGGCCAGTCACTGCACAGCAGTGGCAAGGCAAGGGAAGGCGATAATCAATGGATACAATTTACCAAACAGGATTCAGCAGTTTTGATGTATTCACTTTCTAGTTTCAACCATATAGAAAATACAATGACAAAAAACATTATAGCTCACCATAGTATACTGAAGTATTCCATATATATATAATAATAATATCTTTATTTTTATATACCCAGTAGTGCCTTTCATAGTGGACCACCATCACAAAGCGCTTTACAGACGTAGGCTGTGAACTGTGCATTATATGCAGAGTCACTTACAATAGGACATTGATTTAATAGGGCTAGATTATCAAAGCTGTTTACTCCAAAACATAATTTGCATGATTTTTTTCAGATAGTATATAGTTAATAAGGTTACCAAATCAGAATAAACAGCTCTGTGATTTAATATAGGTGTCTGTGCGCAATAACAGGTTGGTTGGTATTTGTTTTACAATTGTAAATGGAGGGTTTTTTTTTTCCTTTCAGTCATAAATGATGCTAATAAAAATTCTGAATAAAGAGCTTTAAGAATGTAGTCCATAGTATACCACAGTAAACTACAGTGAACTGTAGCATTCCTTTTCTGATAAGGGCAATCTTCAGTTGACTTAAAGCAGTGTTGTTTGAATTGCTGTTAACCAAGTCAAATCAGACCGCATGTCTTCTGTTTGCAAATTGCAGATTCAACCACCCCAGACCCCACCCCCACCCTGTTGGCTGGCTTTCACTATTAATGGTGACACTGATGCCTGACCTTGTCAGAGAAATCTAATTTTGGATTGAAATCAAGGATTGCCAGGCTCGGAACTCTTCTTATACACAGTTCTTTCCTACCTCTTCAAACAATCACACGGACTGTCTGTTATTGTCTTCTTCTGTACTGCCATTGTAATGAACTGTAAATTCTGATCAAAGTAAAAACCTGTGTCCCTTTTTGCCCTTTCCTTGTGTGTTATTTGTTATCTGGTTCTGCCTTTTTCACAATACAGAAGAATACACAGCTGGGTGTCTTGCATTTTTATTGATCTGATCTGTCTTATCTACATTGCTTGCTGATCTGAGATGTGTGTTTTGCTATAAACTGTTCTATGCAAGTACTTTGGTTTGAACTGGTTGTGTAGTATTTTAGTGAGTTGACATTGACCTGAGTTGCTGTAGACCCGATTGGATTAAAAGAGTCTTATCATCTGAGCCAGCCGTTTTCATTTGTAAACCTGCTCTGAACCAGTATGCGCGTGCATAGCCCCTGAACAAAAGTGCATGACCTCAGACACCACATCTCCATGGCGACCTCACTACATACAGGATGAAAACTTAAGGCATGCATTGTGGCTGTACTCCATTAACTTTTTTTTTTTTTTTTTTTAGAAATGATTAAAATACTTTATTTTAATTTATGGTTAACATGGGCCCTTATTTGGCCACTAATTAGCATATACTGCATTACATACACGTTTCTTTCTGATTAGCTTCAACCTGAGGGCCTAGAAAAATCATGGACCATGCAGGAGTACAAATTTGTAACTGTATAAATAAGTTACCAGTAAGTGCAGATACTGATATACAAAAAAAGGTTTTCTCCACTTGTGTACTTCCATTTGTATTGCATGCATATATAAAACAAATAATAACTTGCTTAAAGCAACCAGTGAGCCCCAGAACAGATGTTCTTTTATTAATGAAGTGAATGGCAGAGGCATCCTCATTAGGCAGTCATTGATGACTGGTTAATTCGCCTTTTACTTTTGGAGAATTACAGATCTGAGTTTCTTGCCTGCTTCTAATAGTTATACAGTAATCTAGCAAACACAAAAGCAGTATTAAAGAATAATACAGTAGTGTTACAACTTGCCAACACTGACGCTGAGGTAGTTGACCAGCACAGATTGATACATTAATTAAGTGGCTGAATTCTGGCGTGAATCAGCAGCAAGGCTCTTCAAGAACATGTCCTTAATACCAGTGACTTAACTGCACTGCTTCCAGGTGTCAAAGTTGTTTCTTTCATCTATTCACATGCATTGTTGTAAATGGGTCACCAGAGGATTGGGTTACTCAGTTTCATCAGTGTGTAAGCTTGGTTACAGTTTTGGTGAAAGGAGACGGATCCTTTGACGCTATGATCAAGTGGTTGAAACATTAATTTATTAGTCATTTATAATAAGTTATTTATACACTTGAAATGTATTTGCTTACGATTGTAAGTCGCCCTGGATAAGGGCGTCTGCTAAGAAATAAATAATACAGAGACATTCAAGCACCTCACTCGTGGGAACACCCTATTAGCAGTGATGCTGTGAAAGTTGAAATTGTCCATTGTGTTCATTCATCCAGAATTATAAACCACACACTTACAAAATCCTAGTGACGCACATAGGAATTTAAGTTTCATAGAATGAGTGTGTGCAGTGGCCTGGCTGAGGCCTGCACATGTAAAGAATGTTTTTTTTGTATTATTGATTTATTTATTGATCATCAATTAATCCTGGCCACATGTTTATAGTAAGTATCCTGAACTAATTGTAGCTGGACTGGCAGGTCCTTTGTTCTCTGTAAATGTGAGAATGATTGGCTGAAGCCTCACAACTGTGTGTCTAACCAGTGTGAGTCAACCGAATACATGGCCACTGTGTGTGTGGAACTGGGGTTGAAACGCTGCTCCGGTACTTTGTTCTATAGGCAGAACCTTGACTTAAGAATTAAACTTAAACTTATGAAATTTGTTACCAGAATGCTTATGTAGCGATCTATTTTTAACCAGTGTGTATTTTAATTGTTTGCAGAGTCAAATCTCTCGCACAATCGTCTTCTGATTCAGTCAGTCGTCCTTGGATGCAATGAAGAGAACATTTGGAACTTCTATTACAAACTACAGTACTACTTTAAGAAGGCTGACAATTTTTATCAGCTGCCTTGAATAAAATGGTGATGAAGACAGGTGACAGCAAAAGTGCATCCTACGACTGTGGCCAGTGGTGTAGTGGTAAATAAAAAAGTGGGTAAACTGCCCTGTTTGGTAGAGTTGAACAGATAAATTGAACAGAGAAACACTATACATTGTTATTGGCCCTCAGCCAACCAGAGCCCCCCATTTAGTCCTTTACCCTTTCAGGTGCTGTTCACGTGAACAGACACAGAGCTGTATCCCTTATATGAGAAGTGGGTCAATGCTATATTGCCCAAATTAAAAGTGGGTAAACACCGTTTACCTGCGCATACCCTCGACTACACCGCTAACTGTGGCCATAAACACGGGTTTAAAGCTGCTTTGTACATCGCTCACAGAGACCCGGGGATTGGAGTGAGCGACTGCCCTTGCAGTTCTTCATTCTGCCCTTGCTTTTAAGATGTAATATATATTACAAAAGCATAAATAAGTGCTACACATTTATTTTAAATAAAATAAAAAAACTGGTAAGTAATGTTATAAACTATTTATTTATCTGCTTTGCATGTTTGTTTTTTTTCTCACAACTTACAGTACCAGAACCACTGTTTTTTTGTACAATTAAATTATCCAGAACTGTTGGCAGATAGTCTTTAAAAATACATTTAAAAAACAAAAACATTTTAATTGTACTGATACAGTTCTTAAATTGGTGACTAATAAAAAATAACTGAGCGTTTGTGTGATTCGTAATTTTATTGGATGCAGAGCTCCAAGTTCTGCGCTGGTGATGACATAATCGAAAGGAATAAAAAAAAAAAAACATGCATGATAAAAATACCCCAAAAATAACCAAACCATCAAAGACAACATTAACCCACGAGATGATTTCAAAACAAACCAAATTTGGCTGGAAAAACGCCAATTTGGCAGCACTGGGGGAGTGGCCTAAAAGTTACATATGAGATGCATGCATTACCTTTTACAAATAAAACATGAGCTGCGCTAAAGCCAACTATGTGGCAAACTTTTATTTCCTAGCTGTTTTTTGTTTTGCATTTTTTGTATTATTTTTGTTTGCCCTCCCACACTAGGCAATACCAGTGATGGTACCCTAGTGGAGGCTTCTTGCAACAACACCAGCAAAATATTGTAAATAAAACCTGGACGTCTGTGCTGGTGTGTCAACCACAATCTCTCTCTCTCTCTCTCTCTCTCTCTCTCTCTCTCTCTCTCTCTCTCTCTCTCTCTCTCTCTCTCTCTCAGCGGATTCCCACTCCCCTCTTACAGGGTCACCTCTCCATGGCCGCCTCTGCCTCTGGATGACCCCGTCTTGACCTTTTCCTCCCAAGGCAGCCAAAATCCACGCAACAGACATATTGAGAGTACCAACCTCTACATCCATGTGCAAAATGCAATCATCTCTCATTCCTGAGTTCTAAAGCAGAATGTATCCCGCTGATTGGGTAGACATAACAATATAAATTCACTCCTCATAACATAAATGCTGTACTCACTAAATCACTCTCTGCTGTTGCATTGCTTTCATTTCACTTGTGTGTGTTTTTTATGCTCCAGGCCTAGCCCCTCTCCAGAACCAGTTAAATTAATAATGTGTTCCTCTACTTTAAAACTGCTTCCACTACTGAGTACTGCACAGATCTGCCTATGAGCCAGCTTAGAACAGAGGATTGCTTTCCATATTTACTCAGTTACAAGGATGACAAGGTCATATACGACACAGTTAAGCAGGGGAGAAGTTGATGAGATAAGCGATAACAATTTTTTAAAAGATCCTATTGAGATACTGCAATTGAATGTCTAAGTTTGCACATATTATCTGATTAAATGACTTGTTTACTTTAAAAAGCAATCAGTCAAGATTTAAGTCTAGCATTTTAATTGGTTTGATAGCATCATTGTATTCCAATACACACTGTCATCTGTATTCACATTCCAGGCAGCTGATAAAAAAGTCCTTATCCATTTGTTTTGTGACCAGTTGTTTAATGGTTTTGACACTTGCAAATAGCATACACCCTCTTTTTCATTTCTTCTTAAAAATTATACCATATATGATTTATTTCCATAATGTCCTCAACACTAATAGTTATTTTTGCAGCAGTCTAATGGTGTATGTGGTTAAACTCTTGGGATGATATTGCTAAACCTCTCCTAAAGAAAATTCATGATTTTCGAACTATAGACAGACTGTCTTATATACTGTAAGTCACTTTATTCATTCAGGCCAACCCTGTATTCTGTAAAACTATTTGGGAAAACACTGTTTTTATTATTTATTTATTTATTTATTTATTTATTTATTAGCAGACTTACACTTGTTACAAAATATCACAGCACAAAGTATGACATTACAAAATATCACATTACAGATAAAAGCTGTTATAAAGTATAGTAAAATTAGTAGAAAATGAGATCAAATTCAAATGAGAATAAAATAAAGAATACAGTAAGTAATTATATTCAAGAGAGAGTTCGACTAAGAGCAGTTAACTTATGGTAAAAATATTTGCTTATAGGAGTAAAGTCCATTAAGAGCACATAGTAGTACGATAAATGGATGAGAACAATTTCAATTAAGAGCAATTACACAAAACATGAATACGGATACCTATAAGAGTAAAATCAAGTACAAGATACAGGAAGTAGTTATAGTTAAGAGCAGTAGTTGAATGCGGCAAGGTATGGAGCAGTTCAGTGCAAGTACAAGCTGATGCAAGTACTGGTACAATTGGGTGCCATATAGTCCAGTACAGCAAAGAGTTGTGAGGTTTACAGATGCTGTCTGAACAGGTGAAGCACTATATATATATATATATATATATATATATATATATATATATATATATATATATATATATATATAAATAAACACTTTACACATTATTACATTCATATTAAAATGTAATATAATACCACAAGATTATACAAAAAAATCTTCAAATAAAACTCTTAATGAAACAATTATTTTATATATTGAAATGATAATGAGCTTGAACATATTCTAAAGCATATATTAACAGCGCCACAATGCCCCCCAAAATTGCTGGGGTTTTCATGGAGGTCAAAATCCATTGCTGGTCATGATCTTAACATAGGGTGCAATGTTTTGATCAATTTCACTACTATAATTTGCTTTTATTGGCTATACATATCACTGAACCTGTTATAATCCCTCAGTTGTCACCACAGGTGCCCTAGCAAGTACAAGTGTCTTTGCAGGACAGATCGTGCCCTTTTCAAATGACATGCCTCCATACAGACTCTTTATCTTCCGCAGATGACCCTGCATGCTAATATAAATGTGCACAAGGCTGAGCGCTGTCTGGCACAAAGACAGTTCCCTTGATGTGCTAGTGGCCTGCAGATCAAATAAGTGCACAGCAGAGCAGAGGGAAGTAGGTTTTCATTCTTTATCGATTGTTCTTTCATTAGAAAAATAAAAGGTGTGAAGACTAACCCTGACAGCCTTTACCAGAATGATTTTCAGTGGCAATTTAGTGGCCCTTTAAAGTGAATGCCGGTTTATTAAACAATTCTGGCCACAAGCTATAAAAGATGAGCTGGGACGCCAGTTCCGTTGTTCTCTACAAGCCTCTGGTGGATTGGCTGATGCCTCACATCTGTGTCTAACGAGTGTGAGTCAACCAAGTACATTGCCACTGTGTGTGGAACTGGGGTCATGAGTGATTTTAGAAAAGGAATTAGTTTAGGGGATTTTATGTCCCACAATAAAATGATCTGTTTTGCACTTCCATTAAATTCATAGGTCTAAAATGTACATTGGTACAAAAAATATATAGTAATTATAGCATTTTAAAACAAGATATGTGGTACTACAGTACATTAGGTTAAATAATGTTTCCATGCCTTGCTTTCAGTAAATCTGTACACTTTCACCACCGCAGTATCTTTTGTGTTAAAGCATGTTACTCGCTGTGAAAGCTTGTCAGTCAATATCGGAAGCAGCTAATTGGTTAAAATGCATGGTGCTAATAAAATAATTCCAGTAAGTCTTACCTACTAGGAACTAAGTTGACACTGAATACACGTCAGTCATAGGCTAAGAAGAGATTGGTCCTCAAAGGTTGATTCAAATTCCCAGAAGTACCTCACATGTATTGACTGCTTTCCTTCAACGGGAAGTACAGCATGGAAAACAGTGTAAACAAAATGCTATGAAAAAAATGCAATGTCTTCACATTTCTTTTGAACAGCATTGTAACCTTGTTTTAATATTTTACATAACATCAAAATAATTCATAGTGTGTCACTGCTTGTTGAGTCAAACTTTTTCCCATGGGTGGCCATTGTTACAGAGTGCTGGTACTGAGCTGGTAGCTTATCTAATTTGACCAAACAGATAGAACAAGGTCTATTCAATTTATATAAAATGCAGGGCAATCAAGCTGCTGTTAAATTAATTGTAACTAACAAAACAGATGTAAGTATATAGGCGCAGAGCAAACAATTGCGGATGCAAAATTCTAATTGCATTGCGTCCAGGCAATTATTTTGCACTGCACCCTATGTAAGCTTAAGCAATGCAAATTACTCAACACGCACAAATAATGATCCGCAATTATCATAATGAGGGTCTGAATGAGTGCATCGGTGTATTTAGTGGCCGCATGAGTTAAGAGTACAGAGAGCAGTAGGTGCGGTATGACATTTGTGGAGTCATAAAATACAAACCAAAAAAATATGTCACAGGAAGGGCAGCAAAGTCTTCTTGGCACACCAAAAAGACAATAACAGTTTTCCAAGAAGGAGCTGAGAGTCCTTCTACAATGGTTTGTACCTTGTAAGAAGAGGTGTAAAGTTTCTGAAGGGTCAGCAATTGCCTAAGTGCAAGGCAAAATCCTTACATCACATTATAATGTTTGCACCCACTTAGTACCCAGATCCTGCCCAATTCCATGTTCTTTTCTTCATTTGAATGCATTTCCATATAATTTTAATGGATTAATGCTGGTAAAGTGCAAATTTGATAGCAGGTGCAGAACGCCATGTAAACACCATTCTTTACATACGCCGCATATGGGGGTTTTGCACCTGCAAATCACTTTGCGCGTATCCTTGCATCTACCCTTTAATCTCTCAGTGTAATGACCCAAGTGGGACAGTCTAAAAGCATCATTTGCAAACAGAGATTTCTTTAATCTAGTGTAGTGCCAGATAGCATGTTTTGAAAACACATGTGTTTCTTTCAAAACTGCACATTTGAGACCTATATAATGAATGGATGTTCATGGAGGGAAAAGATGTAAGATCCTAAACATGGTGCCTTTGATGGACCAAGGTTATGCAAATCATAAACCTGGAAGTCTATTATTTAGTGCTAAAAAAGGTATGCAGCACGCATTACAGTCATAAATAAAATGCTTCCGAAGCATTTAATACCAGACAAATCAAGCACCTGCATGACACCTCACCTGGAGAACTTGCTGTCAATCTGCGCTCAGTGTTATTTGAACTGTCCTGACAAAGGATTGAGCCACAAGCAGTTAAGTTTTTGCCAATATATACTGTAGCAACTCATTGAATTAAACGTAATGTTCAAAATGAGCTCCTCGTGTAAGTCCCAGGCCCCATTTCCATTCACAACAACAATCTGCTTCGTCATGCTATTTGGTTCTCTGCTAAAGCAATGCAGTTTCATAAGCACTGGTAATTCTAGTTTGTTGTATATCAAAAATCAAAAACAGATAGAAAAGTGATGAACCAACGGGAGACTGCAGTGTTACATCAATTTCGATTTTATTGTGGTTGAAAGTGCCATCAAAACACTCATTGCTGAACTGTGACATTGACCAATTTAGCGGCTCTGCTAAACAAGGTTGAATAGAGAGATGTTATTAAATACAAAATGAATGCAAGTAGTGTGTTGTAGGTAATGAATTCTGGTCAATTTCCATTCCATTTGGATGCATGGTATTAGTCATGAGACACTCCATAAAAATTAACTATTCACCTTACTTACTGTTCTGACAACATAAAGCCATGCATAAGTCCTCATAATTTTATTAAAAAAAAGTAAACTATAATTTATTTCATTAACCCAGAGGGAGACTGGCAGCTGTGTGCTTTTGTACAAGGCATAAGCTGCTGCTTTGCCTGCTCCTGCAGTAACTTGCAACACACTCCTGTTTTTCTGAACTACCTTCTAACAAGCTATCAAACCTGTTCTTTCCCAAGTTTCTATGCATTAAATTGGAAAAGATGTAGCTATTTGAGTAACACTTTTAGGTGAAAACAGCACTGGGTCAGGACAAATATAATCCCTTCCCCCAACTTTGACTGGGCTTTCTCAGAAAACTTCACATATAAGTTAAACACTGAAAATACATTAACTTTTCTATTATACTCTAAACACACTTTTGTATTTAACACATGCATTCCTTCTCAGCATTTGAGGTTCTGCAGCAGGACAAACTAGTCAGTACATATGGTTTCCATAAATACAGGTATCATAATATTATTATAAGAGGGACTTGTGTTCAGTACATTTATTAAATAACACAAAGCTGAATCGACAGGGAAGGAAACGTACATCTTGTAGTCCCAAAACGGTCCACTTATCTCTCTATTGGAAGTGTGTTTTGTAAATCACCTGCTAATTTGTTAATAAAGTCCTGCTGAGCGACTGATGGTACTCTAATGTGAGTGACTACCTGAATTGCATGGCACCAACTTAAAAGAAGACATCGATCAAGCCAGCCTCATTCGTGACTGGGGATTCAACCAGGATTACTTATATGAACAAATAATATTGGCTAAATCTAAAAAAATTATATGTATTGTACAGGCATGTTGATTTTAAATATACTCTAAACATAAACTATGGGTCCAATATATAATGGGTATGTGTTATAAATATAATATCCCCAGTGACCCCATTGGTCAAGCTCCAGACAAGGTCTGCTGCATAGGATTGAATAGAGGCCTTTTATTAGACAGCAGAAATGGAGGTTACCCGTTGATCTTGAGTTCTCCAGTGCGAGGTTCGCAGCAAACAGGGATAGAATAGATGATTGTGCACTCCAAATGCTCACAAACAAACCAATATATATAATATATTATATGGTATTCCTCATACATTTAAAACATAATTTAAAACGTTTTTTAAATGGTAAAAAATATATGGCGAATTTTTGTAAATTAGGAAAGGTGTCTGATGTCTGCTAGTAATATAAACAGCTGTTCTGCATCAAGTCTAAAATAAAAAATAAAAAACGTATTTACCTGAGTTAACTTTGCACAATTACCAGAAACCTGTCATGTGGTTTGCAGGATTCTGGGGCAAATCTCAAACAATATTCATTTAGAAATTTAAACTAGATATTGTCATACTTTCCATGATACTTTATTTCCATGATACTTCATTTTCTAAATATATTGGACATAAAAGGCAAACATACTGCAGATTGAACTCCTTTATATATAAACAAATAAAAAACGACCATACTGCAATGTGCCTCAGAGTTAGGAGATGGAGAGTACTGTACAGTCTCTGTCTCCTGACTGACACAAAAGTGGCCATTGGTGCCAATTGCAAAATTTTTGTGGTTTCTGGACAGAGAACCTGACCAATTGTATCCAGCTAAGGTCACCTTGGCTGGATTTGTACTGGCACCCTAGGTCAGGGAAGGACAACTCCTGACCAGATGTTTGTTCCAACTGCATTCTTAATTGTTTAATTAAATTAATCATCCTTCCAGGTCTTAAACTAGTTATCCACTTCATGATACCTGTCAAAACTGGTGTAGAATGACCTTCCAGCTGGAGCAGGTTGTCCACCAGAGAAAACCCCTGAGTGTTTTGCAGGGGTCACTGCTCACTGTATAACCACACACACACACACACACACGTGTCATTTGAACACCGTGTGGACAGGACTCAGCAGTTGCGAGCAGAGCAAGCAGTCATTTCAACCAGCCAGTCTGCCAGTTAGGCACAACCTCTTATTACTCAGCGAAGCCACATAATGATCCTTTTCTTGCCGATAACTACCCCAGTCAGCCTGAAAAATGGAGATGGAGGAGGGAAGGAGCAAGAGTGTGTGTGACATCATCCTTCCTCCTCCCTGTTGGTGTATAGGGTGTAGCTAAAGACATCCTCCCTATGTGGGATTCTGAATAAAATACAGTATATAGTGTGTTCAAAGTAGAATAACCTCACTTGATTGTGCGTAGTGTGCCTAAGGGACATGTTCATTTTAAGTCACAGTGTGTGTGAGTGTGTACCACTTTTGAGAGACAACAGTACAAAAAAAAAAGGCTTGTATAATTTCATTTTAATTAAATGTTTCCAATCTGTAATGCTATTTATAAATGTAGCTTTTTTCAGAAGACTGAAACCCTATTGTTATTTAACCAGCTTTTAATTGAATTGTTCTTCTAACAATATAGGGCTATACAACTGGATCTTTTACTTGACAACAGAGTGAAACCTTACAGTAACAAAGCAGTCATTTGCTCTCAACATTAAGTAGACCCCCATATGTTCTTTTTTAAATACACCTATTTTGGCAGCCTCAAATATCCAGTGGTTACTTCACTTTACTCCACTGCTCAGTCTATTTCCTTACTAAATATCTTGTAATCATTTGATAGATATCCAAATGCAATGGCACACCAAATGTTATCCATGTACTGCCAATACCGATTACCTGATGCAATATATGTTGGTATCACTTTGAATGCTGAGGCCTTAGCCAAATGATCTTCACTGGTTATGCAACGACTATGTACTAAAGGAAAGGTCGCACAAGGTTAGCCAATGGTTAGTCATTGGTAAAATTAACTTACCCAAACTTGATGTGTTTTGAACAAACAGAGGTATAGAACCAGCATCAAAAGTGGGTGATACATTTTTTATTAAACCCACCCATTGACTTTAATGATGCTTGATATAAATATTTACACAATGACATTCCCTCAGTTGTACAAACACAAGCTTCTATATTAGCAAATCCCTTATTTGACAATACATTTTCCTGTTTTGACATATAAATTGTATTGCGATGGTATAACAAATTGGCAGTGGTAATCCATTACAGTAGCAAGGACTACTGTGTGCTGTGTATTCCATAACCCTGTTGGCTTTGCCGGTAATGCTTCTGATAAGGTTGTATCTCACACATATGTTTCTGACAGTTCTGTAAAGGTGAATTCAATAGGAAAGCAAGTGTTAGTTTATACATAAAATGGGTTCATATATTTAAATTACTGACCATTTTGTTTTCAAACTTTAAACATTTCAATACAAGGCACAGAAAAAACAGGCTATTCTGAATGAAAAAAACAAAAAAAAACAAACATTTTGCCTCTACACTGGTCTGAAAACACACCCCAGCACTTGCAAACACAGCTGGAGGTGTTCAAGTTCAGAACTCCTGTTACTCCCATATAATCTTACATAAAGTTAGCCACAATGTAAGGTGAATGTCCCTGAAGGTCAAAAGGATTAAAAGCACTCTCATTCACAATGAGCAAATCAAACCAAACATGGTATCTAGACAGCTGGTGTTTACTATGAAAGCGAGGCAGTTTAAGATGAAAACGTTTTTTTTTTTTTTAATATGCAATATTGACTTTTAAATAGGATAAAGAGAAAACATGATGGCTCTGTTATTGTCATGTACTCTCTATTTGTTTGCAGACAACAGGAATACTCAAGCAACACAGATTGGGAAATAACTGGATCCAGTCTTTATAAAACCCCAGTGCCATACGTTGGAATTTTGTTAAGTGATAACAAAAGCAACACAGTGGGATCTATTTGGCTAATCCAGATAGCAGCAGATCAAAACTACAGTAAAACCTGTGTTCAAGTGGTTCTCACCAGTAAACCCCACACTTTTTTTTTTTTTTTTAATAATTAACAGTACAAATACATGACTGTTGAATAAGCAAGCAGTCACCTGCCTTATAGAGCAATTTGGTGCAGCAATGAAATATCACAAGTATCTTCAGCGCTCCAGATAAGGTTTTGGTTCATTGAGTAATTTACTCTCCAATGTAGACATTATGTGAGTAAAATATATTTTAGGTGAGTAAAATGCAACATTACCTTGAAGTCATGAGTACTTTCAGTAAATAGTGTACATACTTTAATGCTGACTTACGGGGTATGCATTAATTACAGCCTTACATTTTAACTGTAATGTTACTTTGAACTAGTGTACAAAAACTTGGTCTTACAATAAAAAGAAAAAAAACAACAATTATTCTTATTTGCTTTATTGACCACAAACAAAACAATATGGCTGTGAATCAAATAAATACAGAAACAGAACACACACACACACATACACATACATGCAAATACTATGTAGCCTATTTCTACTATATAAAAAAAAAACTGTAGTGATACTGCACTAATGCAAATTAAAAAAAACAATAATGTTGTATTTCTTATCAAGAAAGCATCCGACTCTCTCCAAACACTGAATATTGATATTTAGTCTAGAGATTTACCTTCCAGAAATTTGGTTGACAGACAGGTAAATTGGTGGGTTTGATTGAGATGGACTGAGACACCTCTGAGAAATTCTAAGGATTCAATTAGTAAAAATGCCCAGTACTCAGGTTATCTTGAATGCTGGGCATCTTCATTTCTGTTTTTTTCTGCTGGTTTAGATTCATTTTGTATATCATTTTCTGTTTTAGTCATCACATTTTTTGTGACTTTTTAAATCTCTGAAGTTTAAAGCACCCAGGTGAACTCAGCAGAGCTCTTGGAAACGTTGCTGGTAATACTTACACTCACAGAGAAATATGATAATCAACATCTGTCTCTACCCAATTTGAGATTCCAAATTTCAATGCTGCCTCACCACTGCAGCCCACTTACAAATTAGGAAGACTGAAGGTCAGTGGGCAACCTCTGTTCCTGTTGTAAAGCCGATCACCTCTTTTCACACACCAAAATTAAGCAACAGATTCAAGCTACAGAACCTTGGAGGCCAGGGCCCAAACTGGGCAGTCTCTGCCTGGACTTGTGTGTCTGACCAGAAGGAGATGCTGATGAGGTCAATGTCCCATTGCTGATTTTCAACCAGCAGGAGTGCAAACACCAGTACGGCAAACCTTGCCAGTGTAATGCAATGTTTCCAATATGTGTACAGTATATAGAAGTTCCTACTGGTTAGATTTTAGTTTTCTATCAATGTCACTCAGTCTGCCCTGCTCCAGGTAAGTTTGAGACAGTAGTAATATTTTATTACAACTATACTGGATCCAGACCCTGTCTCTTCCAGAATAACTTATTTGTGATAGTCTTTCTTCCTGTGTTTAAGGTCTCAGAAACAATACCCCCTTGCTGTTGATTTTGGTCTGTGTATCAGGCAGCCACATCTCACTTGTATGTGGCAGTAGTTCCTCTTTCAGATGCTGCTCCAGAAAAAACAAGAGAAACATTTAAAATGTGATCCGTCTG
Source organism: Acipenser ruthenus (assembly GCF_902713425.1). Taxonomy (NCBI): domain Eukaryota; kingdom Metazoa; phylum Chordata; class Actinopteri; order Acipenseriformes; family Acipenseridae; genus Acipenser; species Acipenser ruthenus. The sequence continues at coordinate 44,427,433 of NC_081197.1, forward strand.
GAGATTACTCTCCTCCTGGGAACCACTTAGCTTGTGTTACTTGGCTCAGCTTCTTTTTATTCCCTCAGTGGTGGTCAATTTCTATCCACAATCTTCTAGATCAGCAGCCTATATAATTAACTTATACCCCTTATTATGCCAATCTGGGTATTAAAATGCAATTGTGATTAACTCATATCATGAAACAAATCAAGATTCACTATCTCTTTCCATATTTTTTAATACATAAATTATACATTTTCTCTACATATAAAAAACACATGTTTATATCGGAAATAAATACACAAATTGCTTAATTTTACACAGAAAAGCCCTGTTGTGAAAAAAAAGCTAAACACCTAAACCCTGTAACCTCCAACTGCTGCAGTTCCTGATTGTCTGTGCCTGTGAATCTCATAATAAGATCATACATGACAGATAATGGGTATTTAGAAAACATGTCCCACCTTAGCTGGGCAGCTATTGTACTGTACCACAAGGGGGTCATGTCTATAGGCCTTTTTCCATCCAACTTTTATGTTCGGTAAAACTTATGCGAGTAAGAAAATATATGCGACAAACGCTATGGAAAACAGTTTAAGTTGAAATTTAAGTTTTACCTCACAAGACTCGCTCGCTCGCTAGAGGTGTTTTTATTTTTTACTCGCAGCGACACTTGCATGGAAAATCGTACCGAGCGTACTTCTGGTCCCAGCGCCCTCCTCGCCATTCCAGTGACGTCAAATTGTTTAATGCGGATGCTCTGATGACAAAAACAAGTTGGAGCAAAGAAACACAGTTATTTTTACAATTACTGAACGAATATGATGTTGCCTCTGCACTTGATTAGTTTACGTTTTAAGTTCAAAGTTTCTACCCGTTCATTTCAATAAAAAATACCCCCCCCCCCCCAAAAGAAAATGGTCTATTTAAAAAATGCTATTTTGTTTAAAAAAAATACTGGCAAAAAAAAAAAAAAAAAGCTAAGAAAATAAGAGCAAGAAACGTTTTAGCACTAATATATAAAATCAATTGACCTTTTTTATTTTATGTTAGACTACTGATAAATAAAGTGGTATTATGTTATTAAACTGTACTTTTGAAATCATGAATTTGTTTTCTACGAACAAGTAGTCTGCTCACTGACTATTTCAGAGAATCCTCCTGAATCATATTATATATTAATTCAAATCATGTGATGAATACTATCCATATATGGACTGTATCGGGTGGTTTCCCCAAATATATACCAATCAGAAGTATTAGTATTTTTATTTCTATTTTATCGTGTCACTGCCAAAAATGTGCTGATTTGCCTGACAATCACACAAGCAAATCTTATTGAATGCGTCACCTTTTGCTAAAGAAATTACTCAGTAAACCCCCCCCCCACTGCAATTTATAAATGAGAGAAATGTCAGTATTATTTTGTATCATTTTGGATGTACGCGACAATAACACAAACTGAGCAATAATGTTGGAATGTGTTAAAAAAAAAAAATTATTATTTAATCAATAATTATTTTCCCCCATTTTAAAGGTGGGCTTTTGATTGACTGATTTGGCATAGTCTCCTCAAGTCTCCACTGATGTGCCATGAACTGGCCTGAAACCTAGTCTCCTGAAACCAAGTTCCAAGCAACAAAGTGTCTCTGTGTTCCCTCAGCTTTAAAATTAAGTTAAACAAACTGAATGTTTAATTGTCTTTTTTTCCTGCACGTGTATGACGAATATCAAGGTTGCTTACATTACCATCATTTATAAAAGCATTCAATTATTGATTTCTTTTTCTGGCATGTGCATTCACATTTTCCATGCCTCGGTCGCCACTAGGAATGCAACAGAGCAGTGACAAGCATTGGAAGTTTTTAAAGTGTCACCATGTCACGAGGATTAGGCTTGAAATGTAGAAAGGTAACTCTGTTGGAAAGAATTCAGTTAATGGTTGGCTGCAATGTATCATTTGTCTTCAGAAGGATCTATTTTAAACATAGACACGACAGTAATTATATGCTCAGCAAAAGGTTTATGTAGTTCATGCAGAATGGAATAGAGTAAGTCATGTTTGATAAATAAGAATGGGAATCTACTGTATATGTACACATTTGTTTTAGAGGTGTGGTGTTTGTTGGTCATGTTCAGTTAAGAATGTCTAGGCTTAGATAAAACATAAACGTTCCTTTGTATTATTTTATATTAAAGTCTCTTTAAATAATTTCTTTATCATTAACAGCTATGTTTTTATTAACCCTTTAATAAGCCGAAATTATTGGTAAGAGAATTCGACTCTTGAATATTTTTTTTTTACTAACATTCTCTGATTGTATTAAATTGAACCTTAAGTTCTCAAATAGACAGTTTATCACAGTTTATTATTTCAGTGTGTAATATCAAACCTCCCTGTTAGGTGACCACCACGACTAACAAAGATAAATCTCTAGGCAAGCAGTAAAACAAGGAAGACCTGTTTATTGAGCTATATAGTTACTGCTAGTCAAAACCTTTGTCATTGAATTTCTGAAGCTTCTTTTGGTACTTCTATATACATAGAAATACAGACATCCATTTAATCAGTGTATTGCAACATCAAACCTAGAGACTCCACATTGAGCTTGTAATACCAGGGAGTTCATCCCACGCATTTAGCATTGTGCTGGAAGCAGAATACTGACGCAGAGCTTGTGACGTTCAGGTTTGTTTGATAAAGCTGATTTAGCATGCCCTCTTAAACCGGTTGTCTGCGTAGCAAATACAGCTCAAGTAAAGCTAACTCTTTTGCACTGACTGAGAGTGTTAAATATTTCATACAGGAAACAAATATTTGGAATACAATTATTCAGTGGCTGCTATGATAAGACCAACGCTATTACCACAGCAACGCTCAGACGTCAGCACTCAAGACTAGTTCAGCAATCTCATGGTGTCAAGCAATCCCTAGAGATCAGTACCCTGGAAGAAAAAAAATCTGTCAGACTGCAAAAGCCATGCTGTTACTATGATTAAAAAACATATTTTGCTGTTACAACCCGTTAAACGACCCCTTACTGTACCATTCATCTTAACTTGCATGGTTCTTATTATACAAGTACCATTATAAACCATATGTTGCTATTGGAAGTTTACAAAAAACAAACATCTGCTAAAATGTATCTGTGATTTTCTTGGCGACCTTGTTCCTACATTTTTAGATCTGTTATCTGAATAAAAAGAACCTAAAGGATCTTCTATAATTTGTTCTGTGTCTTATCGCACTGAACTGGGGTAGTCGCTCTGTGATATTTTGGAATTAAAGGCAGGTGTGTGCTGCTTGTGGTGCGTCTATATGCTCACATGACCGGGGAGGTGTTACACTTTGGATATTGAATTGAGCACCCTACTGCTGTTGCTAATGATTGGAGTAAATTGACAGAATGTCTAGCACACCAGAGAAATAGGGTACCTCTGTGGTAACTGGAGGGACCTGTACAACCTAAAGGATTTAACGGCCAGGATTTAAGTTCTGAAAGATTTTTCTTTTTGCCCCACCCTGTATAAATATACAGTGCTCTGTGATAATGATACTGGATTACAGTTAAAAGACTGCTCTCCATGTTTCCTGTTGGAATGCAATTGCAAGTGAAATGGGATTAGCAGGAAAACAAAGGCCATGGCAATACCGACCTGACTTATAGTGGGTGTGTGAACTGCATTCTTTACATATTTTGTTTAAATTGAATGAACCGCCATTTTAAAATCAAATTTGGCCTATTATTAGCGCTAGCTCTTGTTTTTTTTTTAAATTCAACTTTGAATATGGAGATATATTCAATAATAATGAAACAATATAAGTAAAAGTGGTTGTGTTGCGCAGATCCTGCAGTACTGTGTAGTCCTGTGTACTGTAACTGAACAAATATAAAAGTTGATTAACTGCATTAATCTGTTCCGCAAGTCCCTCTAGCTTGGGCAAACTAGGACAGCACCATGATTTCCATTACGTGAGAGTAGATGTTAAAACGTCATGCTGATTTGAACTCGGCTCTTGCCAAGATAAGCACCAACTAAGATGTAGCTTCACAGTAAACTAATATGATCCATCTGCGTCTCCATCCATTTGCGTTTACTTCCATCTGATGATGTAGATATCCTTCTGCCTGGTGTTGATGGCTGAAGTGTAATGCTGGCTCCGGGGATCAGCTTATTTTGCCTCCCCAACGCATCAGCACACACAACGGCTGCGATGCTGGCTCAGGGGATCAACCACAGTGCGGTCTCACCAGCGCATCAGCATGACAACCGTCTGGATTAAGCTAAGTAGGGTACATTTCTGTGGTATTCAAGTGGGCACCTTCTATCCTCTGTGTTTCGTCAACTAGCCCACGACACCTCAAGAGGACTCGATGGTGATTCTGGCGTCCCGGCATCACCCCGCTCCACCCCCCACTCAACTCAACCGAGCTTAATGTGCCTTAATTTTGCAGGTGATGAACACAAAGGACAGAAGGGATCCTCTCCTACCCAGAAGTTTAGGTTCTGTGTTGATGGGAGATCATTGTATGTTGACCAGGTAAGGAAACTGATCCTGCTCTGTTCCATTGTCCATAGGTCCTGCCAGTCGATCTTGTGTTGTTCCACACTCTCCCATCTCATCCATTCTCCCTGCTTGGCCTGGGAAACAGCCTTTATGCACCTCATCCTCTCCTCCTGCTTCTGCACCTTGTTTACTATCAGCTTCCTCCGTTGAGCTGGGATTGCCTTGTCCCATGTAGGAGGAGCTGAACTGAGACCAAGACCCCCTCTTCCATGCTGAACTTGCCCCATGATATCACCAATTTGAAGGGCAATGTTTGCATCTTCCACGGCTTTCTTTGCCGGCCACTTTCTTCCAGTTTTCAACACAGGTACTGCCTCCCTTAAACATTTGTCGCGTGACTCTACTAATGCCATTTGCAGTCGGACTTTGGTGCACTTAAACTCCTCGGTTAGAGCGGAGACTTGTGGCTGCAGTATTCCATTACCATAAAGTCCTACTCTGCTGAGGCAGCGTGGAACTCCCAACGATTTCCTGACGTATGAACTGATTAAAGCTTCCAGCTTCTCTACTGTTGTCAAAGAAACCTCGTACACTGTCAGTGGCCACAGCAGCCTCGGCAGTAAACCAAACTGAAAGCACTAGAGTTTTAGTTTGCCCGGTAAAGCACTGCTGTCTATGCTCTTCAACCCTTACGCTGCTTGTTGTCTAACTTCTCCCACATGAACTGTGTCCTTTAGATCCCCATTGTACCATCTTCCAAGACTTTTCACTGGCTTCTTAGACGCTATTGGTTTGCCTCACCATTAATGTAGAACCTTTTATCTACTACTTTACCTTTAGAGATGCTCCTTGATTTATTATTTTAGTAAGAGATCTATGGCTGTGTCACTCGAGTGAGAATTGAACATGATGATGCAATGTCCAGGATGGCTGTTACGATGTCATCATGGCCACCAAGCTGTGGGGGAGGTTGGAGTTACCCAAAGCTGTCACAAAATTCTGAAACAGTACTGAAAGATATGTGAAGTAAGCTTGGAAGAAAAGTCTAATACATCTCTATTGCTATAACTTATATAGATTATATAGACACTGGGTCTTTTATTAAGAAATTAAATTAATTTCAGATCATGACAATACAGATACAAAAGTAGATTTATTATAAATCAACTTTTGTGTAATGAATATAAAAATTGGGAAGTTAGCTCAGCTTTGAAACATTCTTTTTCTGATTTATGACTCTGGGAAGGAGTGCAGTGGATGTTTGGACTTTGAAATTGGGTTAATGGCTAGTTCTTCATAAATCGTAGTGCTTGCTGGTCAGGTCCTAAATATGCCTCTGGCACACTTCACCATCCTGACCAATTCTGTGTATTACATATAGGCTTCAAATCCAGGGATACTTCATGATAATTGCCCTGTCATTTTACATGACAATGTAATATATTTTCTTAATGATGCCTCCTTGTTTGTTTTGCAGGCCAATTGGTGCGGCTCATGAATTCAGCAGTGAAGTCCTATTTTCAAAACTGCTTTGGGGAAAATGTGTCTTTGGCTAAACCATAGTCTCTTCGTGATACTGTATTATAGCAGTCATGCTGGTCTTCATGGCATAACTATTACAACTTGGAATGTCATACTTTATTGCAGGCTGCATTATCTTGGATGTCATTCAGTGTGGTTACATGCACACAACAATTCCAGTCGGTTTTCTTGTTTTCAGTAATTCTGATTTCAAAAATCATGTAAACATAGGGCCCAATTCAATAAAGTATACATTTATAATCTTAAGGAGTCAATTACTCAATTGCATTTCACAAACCCAGGATACATCAGTGTCTTCATAGAAGAAAGAGCCAGTGCCATCTAGTGAACAGGTATTTAGTTAGGATCAAGACACTTTGGCTGATGTAGCCTACGTTACATGGCAGGCAACTAGAACAGAAGAGCAACTCAAGTCTCAAGCTGAACTCAAGTCAAAGCACCTTAACACAGTGAATATCAAAAAGCTCTAACCGGTAGTTGAAATGTTGTACTCAATTGTATGTCACTAATCCACTAATTGGAGGATACACATAAAAAATATCTACCAAACACAGTAGCTGTTAATGAACCGGTGGATGCGGAAGCTTCTGTATCTCAAGGTTGAATGTCAAAATAAGACAGTATGGTATAAAGCTCTGTTACTTTGGTTTTCAGTACATTGTGCAAGGACGAGTTGAGAATTCACATTGTAACCCACAGCTACACATTCTATTGTAAAGAGCGTTGCCTTTGTAAACATAACCTTTGTGGATCAAAGACATAGCCACTGTTTGTGTACAGTAGATGTAAACGTCCTGGTATTTAAACATAAACAAGGTCTGTATCTATATCTGTATCTGTACTAAATGCCTAACCTTATTTTACCCTTGACTTTTTGGAAGAATGTGAAATAAAAAAAGTTCTACTTTCAAAAACATACGTCAAACTAAATTCCATGCATTACAGTACCTGTAATTTTTCTTTTCATTGTTAACATCCTGACAACTGTTTACACTTAAAACTTTGAAGTCTGTTTCAAAGCTCTTTTCAAAATGGCCGCGCTCGTGCACTGGGGTTTGACATCTGTCCTCTAAATCACTACAGGAGGAGCGTTAATTCTCACACTATCGTGCACTAGTGCGGCCATTTTGAAAAGATCTTGTAATTTTAAAACGCCCAAGCTGACAAGGGGAAACTAAACATCTTCAGTGGGATTTTTTGATAAACAATAATGTAATAATTATTGCATCAGTAGCTATTACAATAATATTGTTTTTTTTGTATATAAATCATTTACATTTTATAATATGTTTGTAATTAGCTTTATTTTTAAAATGTACCTGTTTCATTGAGGTCGCTGTGGTGCTTGGTGAGTTTTAAAAAGTAACCCTGATGTGATGACTGACATAAAACAATGATATACAAAGTGAATCGAAAAAGAAGAACAATACATAGTTAAGGCAACTGTGAAATGTTTCACAACTCTAGTTATGTTTTAACTTTATTCTTCCAATGGAAAAAGACTGAGGTTACTAAAAAAAGAATGCCATCAATAATACAGTAGTGGGAAATGTTTTTTTTTTTTTATAGAATCTTTGTGCTAAAAATAAATAACTTAAATCATAAAAGGTTCTATTTTCTTCTGTACTTACAAGTGAATCTGCAAATGCAGTGAGTCATAATCTATTCTTACATTAGTGCAGTTATTTATCTCTACGGTACTTGAGAGAGGCAGTCCCTAATGAGATCAAAGTCACTATGGTGGATTAAGGAAAAAGAGATTCTGCAGTCTCTTAGCTATCTACGGCTCAGTTCACAAACCTTCTGTACACATAAGACTTGGAAATAACTATTGTTCACACAGTCCCCTTTCTCTGGGATTCTACACAATTTATTGTCATCCAGCCCCTTTTAAGACTATCAACATTTAATTAGAAATCCCAGTTTCTTCTGTGAGTGGCTCCATTAGAGAAGAGAAGAGAATTTCGTTTGTGTTGTACAGTTTATGTCTGGTGACTGGTAAACAGCTGAGCTGTCCAGTTTTGTTAGTTTAGGGATTGTGAGAAGTTTTAGTTAGTACTCCATGTGTGAGTTAGAGTTTTGTTTTGTTTTCAGTTGTCTTTTATTTTCTGTAAATAATAAAAACGGCACCCAGTGCCTAAAAACTTCAATTTTTTGGTCTGGGTCTGCATTAAAAGGGGCTACGAACCTTAAAAATGAGTGTTATTTATCACATTACCTTCTAACTTTATTTGTTTTTATTGTACTGTTGTGAAATATTTAATCCTTCAGTGTTTCTGTGTGAGCAGTTTTTTTTCTATACTAATCACCATTGACTTTTAATTACAAAAAAGAAAAAAAAAAAAGCAATTTGTAGATGCTGAAACCCCCCAGTTCCTTATAGTGCCACCAAAGTTCGTGCCACACTATATTGTGCAGACTTAGGCAGTGTTTTTTTTTTTTTTTTTTAACTCATTTAATTTAACCTAAGCTAAATATGATGCAATCCTTAGAGGTGAAAGGCCCACATGTTAACTGACTGTGCCTTATAGTTTTCCAAATAAAAAATAAATATATATTTTAAACATTGAACGTGTGTGGGAATGTGCCCAGTTTAAGGTGGAAAGTAATGGACTTGATAATATGTTCCCTGGCAACCACAAACCCTAAACAAAAGAATAAGTTCCCTGAGAACTTGTTTTCTGAGAAAACGAGGCTGTAATGCTTGTAAAATCTGCTTACGGGTCCAACTATATGTATGGGTGTGTCATCCTGAGCTGTCTGCAAGCAAACATATCTATTGTTAACAACAAAGCACGATAACACTTGATCACTGAGAAGTGTGGGCAGTTTCGTTGTCTTTCAGTGGTTCATAGAAAATCTTTTCCACCAAACTAGTTACAACTGTAGACAGTGCACTGCAGAGGCAGACTGAAAGACCTTTTTATTTTTTTACTACAGAATTTATTAGCTTTTACAAGTGCATTCAAAAATCAGATAGTACTTTACAAAATATGCAGCATGACAAGTTCTGAAATATAATCAGTTTGAATATAGACCAGCAATTAAACACATTTCCTGTAGGTTTTGTGCTTTTATTTATAATGATATCTGTGTCGCTGATGGAGGTTAAACTTCTTTATCACATCTTTTTTATGTATTATTTCTAAGATCTGTTCTTTCATGTAGTATTTATTATGACTACCTAGCAATGCTGACTGATGTCACCTTGCCACTGTGCTGTCACTGCTCATACCAGCAGGCCGGGATACCCCAGTGGAAAGCACAAACAAATCAGACAAACACAAGGACCTTGAAAGCCATAGAACGTGGAACAGGCAGACAGCTGTCGTTCCAGTACAACAACAAGTACTGATTAAGAGAACTATCTTTAGCCATAAGCAATACTTATAAATAAATGCACAACACTCACAGCAACTATAAAATGTTAACTGCCAAATTATTATTATATTTTTTTTTGGAAGGTCCTAAGGGTACTGTTGCCATAGGCGCAATAAAATAAATTGATCCGGTTTCACTGGGATTTTTTCTTTAATTTATTTTGTATGAATTAATTAATTAATATGTGAATGAAATAAAAAAAAAAAAAAAGTATGAGAGCAGTTACGACTCTAATGGTGTTTCTTAAAAAGGATTATTTTCTTTTAAATTGGTTGTTTTGCATTTTGGATAAAGCCAATAAATCTTAAGGTTCCTGCCTGTAAGCAATCTGTGTCATGACGACAAAGAGTGTCACCAAGCTTTTTTTATAATTTATTTTGATTGCTTGCTCTTCAAAAGATAACATTTGTCATCCCCAAGCAGCTTAGTGAATACCAGCCAGATCTCTAGGCAATTTAATTGGGTTTAAATAAAACTCAAGAACAATCCCAACTTGCACTGTGTATTAATAAACTTTATATTAAAAGACATTTAAAAAAATCAAAACAACTTGCTATGAGACATCCCGGACAGTTATATGAAAGTTGCCAAGTTAATAAAAACTTGAACAAGACAAAACTGAACCATTTGCTGCAAAGCACAGCATCACAAATCATTATTCAGTGAAAATGATCCTTTTTGTCAAACCAGTGTACTCGGGTGGCTATTAAAACTTTCTTAACTGTATTTAACACCCCTGAGTGGATTCGCGGATACAATGGGCTTCCTGAGTACAGTAGTATGAAGTGCTAGCTCTAGAGTCTCGCTGTTTGTGAACTCTTGTGAAACCTGCACTGTCTTGACAAAAGAAAATTGTGTCACTTCCCTTATATAAAATTCACCATACCGTTGATCTCACAGGCTGTTAAAATCTATTTCTGTCCATTGTACTATGGTATATAATGACATATATTGACAGTGCAGTAAGTATGAAGACAATGAGGCCTCCTGGAAAACACTGTGTATTGAGCTTTGAATGAGAGGAATGAGCCCTAGATTAATCTCCATGCTGAGGGTCTGACTGTACTGTACCACTCATACACCATGCTGGGGTTCTGACCCAGATAGCACAGTGTTCTCCAAACATGCCAGTCACACTACTGCTTGCAGCATGTGATACCCCCCCCCCCCCCCCATTTACTGCTTAAACTCAACTATGTTGTGCTTTTTAAAGTTGTCTGAAGCAGGTACCATCTAACAGCATAGATGTTACTCCCCTAAAACTGGTGGTATTGCATTTATATTTCAGTCAGGAAATCCTGTAATCCTGTTTAAAAAAGAAAGGAATCAAATGGGTTGCAGTATTGTGGGAGCAAGGTCCCTTTAGAGTGCAGCATGGCAATAATAGTGTACCCTGGCTCTATTGTGTACTTTACTGATTTTGTTCCTATAACAAAAAATAATGAGTTCCATAAAATGTAATTACAGATAATCACAATAAAATACTGCGGGGCATACCAAACAATCACTGTACTGTACAGTGCACATATAAAAAGGGAGTGGTGTTGTATAGCTATTAGCAAATGTTTATGCAGCAGCTTCCACACTTGTCAAACCCTCTGGGCTATAAATGTTTCGTTCCTGTCTCCTTTTACAGGTTTCTGTGTCATCGTTGTCCCATTCTATGTTTGCTTTGCTACATATGTTAAGAATGATAGATATTTTGTATAAACCAGGGATAACGTTCTGAAAACAAGCACCTGCTGAAATATTTCTTTATGGTTCATCAGACCCTGCATTTGCTACATAATGAATAGTTCAAATGTCTGTTTTTACAGAATATACACCACTGCCACCTGTAGACATTACCCATCGATTTGTTGTGTAGCAGTTCTTTGTAAATAATACTGATGGATGAGCAGTTTGCTATGTTGTCAGAATAAACAATAAATAAATAAATAAACTAAATGACTTAGTTCAAATGTACAAACTGTGTTGCAGCGGGACATATAAGAAAGACAGTGGCTCACTCACAAATATATTAAGAATAAATAAAGGCAAAGCCCTATGGTGTAGTCCATAATCGGGGAGTGGCCCTTTAAATGATATGCACACAGCACCTGATCATATAAGTGCCTTATTTCTGCAGATTATTGCCTGCACAATTAAAAATATGGGGTTTTGTGGCTGGCAGCCATCTTGGCTCAAGAGTGGGGAAAAAAGCCTGGAGCCATGATGGCCACCTTTGCACAGCCACATGGTGTAAATAAAGAGAAAGAATACAAGTGCGTAACTCCACTGGCTACTGATCACCACTCGCATCCAGTTCAAGACTCTTGTACTAGCCTACAGATGCCTTGACCAGACTGCACCCAGCTACCTCCAGACCCTCATCTCTCCCTACACCCCCACTCGACCTCTCCGCTCCGCCTGCACTAGAAGACTGGCTCTACCTCCTCTACGCTCCCCTGCCTCCAAAGCCCGCTCCTTCTCCACCCTTGCTCCGCAGTGGTGGAATGACCTTCCTACAGATGTCAGGACCGCCCAGTCCCTGACCACATTCCGGCGCCTCCTTAAGACTCACCTCTTCAGACAGCACCTGTAGAACTCCTCTGTTTTTCACCTGGGACACTATCACCATTCCTTAAAATGCGCTTTATTTGCTCTTATCTGCCCACTATTTTACTGCATTTAATCCTGTACTTCAGAGTACTGTAATCTGCCAAGTGTTTAATCTGTAGTATTTTGTAATTAATCATATCCTGATGTAACTATCACTGTTATCTGCTGTATTATTGAATTGTATTTTGTCACACTTGTACTTGTTTGAACCAAAGTTATTGTAATTATCTTGCTCTTAATTGTATTATTACTTGTACTGTGATTCTGAAATGTATTTGCTTACGATTGTAAGTCGTCCTGGATAAGGGCGTCTGCTAAGAAATAAATAAATAATAAAGTGCTGAACTGCAGTCTTCCGTGTCTGGGTTGCTATTTTTGCTGCGGACGATCCTGACCAGTAGGGCACTTCTCCACAAGTATGATACAGTATACTGACCACTAGGGCACTGCTCCACAAGTATGTGTACATAGTGTTGTGTTTTGGCCAATATAGCAGAGTACTACAGCAGCAGTGTTCATGTTATGTATGCATGAAGCCGGATTCTGCAGAACCATACCGATTAGAGGCAGGCAAGGCCTATAATACGCTAATAATTATGTGGTAATCTAGAAAAACACACACACACACACAATTGTAAATTCACACAGAAACATTTTTTTTTTATTTAAAAAAAATTGGTGGCACTAACCTTGAAGAAGAACATGCACAATATGAAAGCCATCACTGGATTCTTATCAATGCCTCATCTCCACCTACAAATGCTATTACATTAAATCACCTTGGAAAAGCCTGACAAATATAAATACAGATATCCTTCACAATGACGTTTGCATTACAGTCAATTTAAATGAAGAGCAGCATTGCTTGAGCTTTTAGAGCTTAAAGAAGCCTTTTTTTTCTTCTTCTGCTGTACACACACATATATATATTTCCCAGTAGCTGTACTATTAAGGTGTGTTTCTGCTGCCACAAACCCCATTCTAGACATCAGTCTCAATGTGCATCCCATTGTTTCAATGATTGACCTCCACTGCCTCTGCAAGCATGTTAGTATATAAAGAATTCTCATTGGTACTGAGGGTCAGTAAGATACAATATATGACAATGCTAGTATATGTTATAATGCGTTTTCTAGAGGTTGACACAAATCAAATTAATGCTGACCTGTCAACAATTACGCATCTTAGCACGACAACATTGGGCAGTGGAATAGTAGCCTTATTTCAATTAAGTTTAACCAGGATAAATACTCCCTGAGAATTTTCAAGGTGGTCCTGGGGCAAATGGCAGCAGCACAAAATAATAAGTAGAAATAAAGAAAAACATGGTTTTGACCTTGTGACAGAGAGCGAAGGTATCTGAGCTCTAAATCTCCTTCCCGACCAGAAAAGGCAATGTGTAAGATTGGCTGTAGGTTTTCCCCTCGACTGGTGGACTTGACGGTAGGTGGAACCCGGAAGTCGGCCATCTTGGGGAAGACATGTAGCTGCAAGTACTCCAAACAACTCCATGGCGATCAGATACGGGTCAGGCAACGATTGGTTAAACCATGGCAACGGGCTGATTGCAGGAAGGAGTTTGGTGGTACAAAAGGGATTCAGTTACGTGAGTACGGCCCCTTACGGTGACGATAGTGACGCGTCAGAGCGTTATGTTTGTTATTGTTTTTTGTGTATTGCAGAGGAGGAATGAGAGACCCAGGAGCTGCAGCCACGGAGCCAGCAAAAAAACCCTGAGCACTTGCCCTCACTGCACAATCACAGCACAGACACGAACACCACTTTCCCTGGGAAATACAGAGCACAGTTTTGTGCACGGAGGATTGTGGTTTGGAGTGTCATTTTCGTTGGGGACTGCAAACCCACTGTATTGGCTTCCCCTATACCATTGTTGGTATAGGAGCGACTGTTTATTATGATTTAAGTTGTATAAATTAATACTGACATTTTTCACTGGGAGTTTTGTGCCAGTTTTGACTGCTCTGTTGGACTAATTTATAAAGTGTTTTCATGGAACTTTTTTTTCTGGGATTACTTTCAAGAGCTGAACATGTCATCCCTCATGAACAGATCTGGCTGTTGCATTCCCAGCCTGATATTTAAGTGAGCTTTCCCAGTTTCTCAGTTTAGCAGTTTCCAGTTTTAATTTAAAAAACGTTTCCGTTGTAGTCTCGCACACGCCAGTAGTTTAGTCCTGTCCAACAAAAAAAAGGAAAATAATTCTTCCATATTTCATTTAAACCATGTACAGTTCCACATTGGAAGTTATCAATATGACATTCTATGTGCCGTTTAGATTACCAGAACATCACATGGACTATATCGTGCACAAAAATTGAAGGAAATTGTTATGTTGGTCCAGATATGAAAAAGAACCAACAATGCTGAAGTTGATAAAAAAAATATGAACAATAGCTGCGTGTTTTAGGCTCATTATATACACAGTGTACAGTAAAAATTGAATATTAGAATCTGCCAAGCCAAAAAACATCTGAAAAGTTTTAAAATGTTTATTTTAAGAAAATAAACCTTGTATGTAGAACAAATAGAGGTAGTAGTGCCCCTTTAAACTACAGTAACAAATCCCTCCCTCCATCAGCCCAGTGCTGGCAAATAATCCACCTTAAAAGTTGGACCGGAGCTAATTTACAACAATAAACATATTCTTGGTTAATGACATATTGCCTCTGGATCCTGTTATTAAACATCTGTGAAACAAATGTCCAAGGCCCTTAAAACAGAGCCAACATAATTATAGAGGCCAGTCATAGAGTCCAGAGCAGAGCCTGCACCATGGCTCTGTTATTCCTGCTGTGTGCTTTACCTTTACTGGCAGTGGTTACTGGTCAGCCCAACTTTATCCCAGACGAGCCCTGGGTCAACATGTACAGACAGGGCTTCAACTTCCAGTGCCCTCACGGGGAAGTCATTATGGCCATCAGGAGCTACTTCAGTGAGAAAGAGGGCTCAGACAGGCTGTGGACCTTCGAGTGCCAGCCCACGCCATCTACCATGGGGGAACCAACCGAGTGCTGGTGGGACGACATCAACCGTGGAGGGCAGGAGTGGTAAGGCATTCCTTTTGTCATGACTTTGGTGGGTCTGCAGGCAGTGCTACTGCATAACTGGTCTGAAGATGCGAGACGTGCACAGCTTAATATTGTAAGCTGTAAAAGGGTTAAGCTTAAACAACTTTTTGCTATATGCGTGGTACCGATTACAGTACAAATAAAATTAGAGGGAACCTCTTTTAGGTATTCATAAATTGCAGTTCTTTGATGCGTCTCTTGGTAAGTCAACCTTTTGTGTAGACCAAATTAAAATGGTATTTGCAACACTGCTATAAATGGTACTGCATATTAACACACTGTTTTTTATATTTACAACTTTAGGTACATCAAAGGGTATTATTATAATTACTTTTATGACATATCTGCTTCTATCCTGTTTTCTAAAACGTAATTAAATTGGTTAGACGCAGTCTTTAGATGTAGGTTAGATGTACTGAGCTATTTGTCTCTTGAACTAGGGCAGCAGTGTGGAGTAGTGGTTAGGGCTCTGGACTCTTGACTGGAGGGTTGTGGGTTCAATCCCCAGTGGGGGACACTGCTGTTGTACCTTTGAGCAAGGTACTTTACCTAGATTGCTCCAGTAAAAACCCAACTGTATAAATGGGTAATTGTATGTAAAAATAATGTGATATCTGTATAATGTGAAATAATGTATAATGTGATATCTTGTTACAATTGTAAGTCGCCCTGGATAAGGGCGTCTGCTAAGAAATAAATAATAATAATATAAAGTAAATGGTTAATTAATATTGAATTGTCTTGAAATGTCTATGTTTCTAAAATGTAGATTATTGTTTTGGTTGTTGAAGATAAGTTCGGTAAAAAAGAAAAAAAAAAATGGTAGGATACTGCCATCCAAATCCGTTGCTTAGGAGATCAAACAAATAGTGTAACTGGCTGGCTCATGGATATAAAATATTTGATTACCATGGAAACACTGTTAGATATAAACTTATTTTAAAAGGATAACAGATATCTGCAGGACATCAGTAGAGAAGACTGTTTTAATGAATGATTTAAAGACATTTTTGTCTATTTTTAGGGCATTATTTTAGGTGGTGCAGAAAGCAGATTTGTGATCAGTAAAAGTGTGTATAAATATTAAAAATAATAAGTGCAGGAATCATTTTCATTTTATCATCATACCTTATAGTCATTTATCTTTCAATAAATCAATTTTTTCATTTGCTATTCTGTACACAAAATGTATCAATGAAAACGGATTTAGAATCAGTTGGACAAGCTGTGAAACAGTTCATTGTTTTGGTGACATTTAATTTTAAATGTCTTTAATAACAATTTAAAATACAAAGAGCTGACAAAGTAATACCAGTTAATCCCTCCTCATATGTATTGCCATCATTTTATCAGTCTCACAATACGAAACATACACACATTATGGTAAAGGGGATTTGATTTTTGAATGCTGTTTTGTTTCAAGCTTTCAGTGAAAAACATGTTTTGATTGCTAAAACAGTGATTGCATGAATTAACGCAATCGACACTGAAAACATGGCAGTCATAGGAAAAGCAGTGATCGATACTGGAAGAGTGAATCTTCTGTGTCAACTGCGTTCCTCTGTGACAGGGATGACAATACATATTAGGTTAGATTTATTGGAATTATTGTGTTTACTTGAGTTACTTTAAATACATGTTATTGTGGTTTTGTATTTGTAGTGTCACTGTTGTTGGATGTGTAATGGCTGTTTTCAACATCAGCAACAAAGTTGTGTAACTTCAAATTACTGGATGAAAAATAATCTGGACAGATGTCCTAAAAACTGTCATGTCCAAAACTGAGTTGTGATCCTTCAATTCTGTACTTGTTCTGGATAAATTGCTTGCATGTTTAATCTTGCTTGGAATATTATAGAAACTACTCTCCAAAACCACTGATTCTTCTGGAGATAAACATCTTTATTCTTTATTCTGTGACAGTTTAAAATATGCAGACTAAATATTAATGAAGTTATACAGTATGTATACATACAAGTAAATGCTAAAAAAAAAAAATCGGTACAGAGAGAGTTGCTGTTTGTTAAATGATGCAGTAACACTAAAAATAAAAATCTAAAAAAGGAAATAAAAATGTTGCTCGGGATGGTTGTAAAACCAGCGAGAACTCGTACTCACCCAGAAGTACAGAATGATTTGTCACAGCAAACAAAATGTCACACTCCAAATTCTATTAAAAGAATTACAATACACTAATAAGCAATGTTCAAAAATAACAATACAACTCATTCAGTAAAAAATCAGGCAGGTTGCATAACTGCAATGTTGAATGATTCTTCCAGTTTGATTTAAACCTCTCATTGCAATTCATACAGTGTGGAAACATTTTAAAAGGAATTGTTAGCTGAATTTTTTTTTTAAATTTTTATTTGAAATACTTAAATCCATATTATTTCAACTGCTGCGATCCACTTACTAAAGATCAATCTTCGACCTCTGTTCCTGCTGTCAAGCCAATTGCCTTTTGTCACCTGCTGAATGGATGTTGTCAAGCTACCCAACCCTGGAGGTGAGGTTCCAGCCTGGACATTCTTCCTTCTGGAATTGTAAGGCCAGTCAGAGTAGTGAGTTGAACAACTGTATACCCAGCCAACCTTCATCACCAACCCACGGGGTATTCAAAGGCTAGACACTGCTCCCTGTGGGTGCCAAGATCACCAACGGCCAACAAGCTCATGTTCATATGACTCACCCTGCTCTCCATGTGGTAGTGTCTTTACTCGATAAAGCACTGGGGGCCCATTTGAGGTTGAAACAATTGTTTTTTTGCTGGGAGAAAATTATAATTATGGTGCCAGAATACTTTCAGTGGCTTTAAAGAAGTATAACAAAACAACTTTTTGTGTTTTTTTGTGTAATATAATTACTTTAATCCTATCAGTTTGTTTTATCAGGTAGAGTACTCCTTTTAATCTGCTATAAGAATAGCGATGAAACAAGTTATCCAGGGACTGGAGTTCATTTTCTTTTTGGCAAGAGCAGTGTGATTACATCGCTGTACAGCAATGCTTTTATGTATTCCTGGCACCCCTGTAATTATTATTTGTATTGTAAACTGACTGTAATTAAAGCTCTGTGTTATAGTTTTAAATGTATAGGACTTTATAGGAGTATTATATGAAATGGTATTTAACTTCAGGCTTGGATTATACTTATTTTTTTCTTGTTGTCAAGTAAAGGTGAACCTAAAGTGTCCAGACAGAAGAGCTACATTTTGATGATGGAGTACCCTCATCAGAATCCAAAGTTTGCATTTTTTGATTTGCGCAAAAGTGCAACTTATATTATTGCAGGCTTGACTTGTGCTCTTAAGGGGTGATTAAGAGAGCAGCTTTATCTCTTTATCTCTCTTATATATTCAACCAAGTAGATTTCCCTGTTCATTTTGCAGTTTATCGTGCTTGTTAAATACTATGGACTTGCTATGCTTTAATATGGCTGAGTTAATTGTTTATTTACTGTGCCTTAGTATGCTTTGCTAAGATTTAACAATAGTGATACCACAGAAAACAGTAACACACTCTCATATTTGTGTAAAAGAATACAATAATTTCCCATTTTTATGTATCACTATTTTGTTGTTGTTTGCCACAACTCAACTGATCTCATGGAGATGCAGTGCAATGTCACTGCATCTATTTCCATTATAATCCAAACAACTTGTTTTGCCAAGTAGACTGAAAATGATAAGGCGTCTTTCTAAAAGTACCAAATAATTAAAAATATGAGAAATACATGCTAACAGTGTATAAAATGATAAGGCGTCTTTCTGAAAGTACCAAATAATTAAAAACATGAGAAATGCATGCAATTAATAAATGCTAACAGTGTATAAAATGCCAAAAACCATCAGTAATCTTTATCATATGTTTTTGTTTTGTTATTTGGTACTTTTTTTAAAAGCCTCTATAGAATTACAATATATTGAATTTAATCTCCAGGATAGAGTCCCTAGTGTCCAGAATAATTCACTGGCTGAGAGCATGACAATTTTGAGTTATGAACATTTAGCGTTTCAGACGTTTCTTCATTTTTTGGGAATGTTGTTTGTTGCATTGATTTTTATTGAACCTAAGAGAACAGCTGGCAACATCAACATTTGCAAAAACATATATATAAAGGAAGGAAAAAAAGTGTTTTTGGAATTTGTTAAACTGGGTCTCTGTACAATGTTAGTACACGAAAGCTCTACTCATCTCCACAACAAGCACCACTACATTATTTTGCAGCCAACTCACTTGTGTTTTAAACACACTTGTTGCTATGGTGAATCAGTAGACTTCTTTCCACCCAATCAAAACAGAGGAAGCAACAAGACACATATGACCCTGAGACAATGAGGCAAATACTTTTGTTTATGTCGCATAAACATAGAAAGCTTATTGAGATTTAAATGGAGTATAAAATACTAATTATGTTGAGATACTTATGCTGCTACCTTATAAATAAAGGGTGTTTGTTCAATATATCAACCATATTGGATCTAAACAACGCCAACACCATAACATCTTAGTCTCTTGAGTTCTGTCTGTAAAAATCTTTAAAACGCCAGGGAGAGTACTGCTTTCATGATTTAAACAACAGCTGGATTAAGAGTCGCCAACTTTAAAATCAATTGTATAGACCCCAAAGGAGCAACTGTTCATTCTGAGCAAAACCTTTAGATGCTTTTCTAGATTTTTGTTTGTTTGTTTGTTTGTTTTAATTGAGCATTTCCAACTTTTTCAAGTACAAAGCTAAAAAGAAAAGGGATGTAAAAGCGTTGGTTGAACTTCTTTTAAGTGTGAAGGCATTTGGCAGTTAAGATGATAGAGGTTAAACACACAGTAAAGCTTTATAAACTGTTTAACCTATTATCAATCATTTAGTTTTAAATCAGCAGCAGAGGAATTCACTTATAGATCCATCTCTGGGCTGTGAGCCATGATTTATGTGTTGGCGGTGCCCATAGACTGTATCCCACAGAAGGAGAGCTTTAAAACTGAGCTGCTAACACGGGTCCATTCTGGTTTCTAAACGATTTACTATTTAAGTTACTTCCAACCACCACAGCACAGAATGACCTACACTGCTGGCGCAGTCTACGGACATACTAACAGGGGCCTGATTTAATCTAATCCCTTTCGTTATCTTCTTTGGGATCAATCAATAAATCAATACAATTACAGCTCCTTTTCAATTGCTTTTTTTTAAACTAAGCTGTGTGCAGCATCTAAAGGGTTATATTTCTAGTGTGCTGTATAAACCTGAAATACTGTATGTAGTTCAAAAACACTGACAATATAAACATGTATTGCAGTGAACGTTTTAAAGTTTTCAGTCAGTAAACCCATATTGCAATCACACCTGTTTACAACCGCCTGGATCTTAGACAAAAAGAAAAATAGTTGTGTTTTTAATAAACTCATTAAAGGAGAGATAACCACAAATTAAAATACATGTTCTTACATGTATCTCTCTTTAGCAATAGAAATATTATCACTGGTCCCAAAATATCTTTTGGTTCTTTGCTTGAATTCTATACTTTAATTTGGAATAAGCCAATATTTCAAAGACAGCGATATAGACGTAATAGTTGCTTTGTCTATCTGCAATCAGGTCATGTGACCTACTGCAAAGGAAGCGATTAGATATTAAGAAAAAAAAAACATTTTCCTGGGTTTATCTACAATGTGGTAAAAAAAAGAGGTAAAGAAAAGGGATTTAAACACCTGGGTTATCCTGTAAGAAAGCTTGGGAGATGGTTTAATGGAGGAAGCGGCACACAGAGAAACCTTCTCTCCCTAATGACACTGTGACACCTGAAAAATCATGTTCCCCAGGCCGGGTATCAACTGATTTACATACAAGCAGATGTTAGGTGCAGTATTTTGTATGTAACACTTACTAACTTAATGTCAGCTCAATCATTTCCAATGTGGGAACAATATGTATCACCTTATAATTAAATAGGGTGACTGTATGTCACAATTTCTATATATTCAATGGGGGGTCCTCAGACAGGATGCCTCATGTCATGGAGGGTCTTGAGTCAAGAAAGCTTAGGATCCCCTGTTCCAGGCAGCTTTGTGGAGAATGTTTTACCTTTGACTATTTTCTCTAATCCAGACCCTATGTTTTCACAAGCTATTTACTATTCTGGGAGTCCAGCTACTGTCTGCTATTGACGGACTGAACCCATAAATAATGTACCCAGGTATTTCTTCTTTTTTTAACCTATAATCAGAGGCATGCTTATTCTCAGTCCTGTGGTACATCTCCTGTCCAATTGTACCATGAACGGGTGATTTTGAAACCTGACTCGTATCTGACACTAGAATAAAATGGAAATTTTTGCAATCTCTTTCACTCCTCTGCTGTAATTTCAGACTTGTGCACACTGACCTTGAGCTTTGTGGCAGAATGAAAAATAGCTATTGCTGCTTTGAGTGCAAGGCTAGATACACAGCCAGCTTCAGACAGGTCACAATGCATTGAGCACAAGGCCAGGTAAAATGAAAACTACTGTGAAGGTTCAAACTGGAACCTGAAAGCGACTGGATCTGAATTGTGTTAAAAAAAAAAAACCAAATACCTTTTATTTTATTTTTATAAAAAAACATCATTCAGATATTTATCATTTATTAAGTGCCTTTTAAACATTATACATGTTGTTGTAGGATCCACAACTTGGGCACTAACCAGAAATGCTCTCTGTCCATTCAGCTGCAAATGGATGCCATTGTTCAAACCCAGGGACGTCAAAGGCAAGACGGGTCACTTCACAAATCATTGCAACACAGCCAGAAGAACATGCAGTACTAGCATTGCTCTTTCTCTACAAACTTAGACTTGCTTGTCAAACATAAAAACAAAGCTTTGGTTTGAATACAGCTAAGCATTACAAAACTACAATACAACTTTTGTAAACAGAGCAAGCCGCTGTCAACATCATGAATTCAATGCCAATGCCCTGCACCTTTAATGACTGAGCACTAAAATCACAAGCTCCAGAGGCTTCCAGATTACATGGTTCAGATTCCTAAAGTGCTTACTTCTGCATAATGCACAGCCCCAGGGCAACTAAACTTAATAAAATAATGAAAATGCAGAGTGCAAGCTTCCAGCTCCAAATTTATAAGTATATTTGGCTTTCTATTTTTCTATACTCTCTGTCAAAACTATTGCTATTATGTTTGCCTTTATATTAGGGGTGGCATTTATTGGTGAAATTTCAATTTGCAGAATTATAAATTATATTATGTGAGCAGTGCAGCTGATGAGATGATACAAATAAATAACTGAACAGTAGTGTTGTGGAAACCCTTTTATTCCTTCTGATTCAAATGTCAGCAGAAAAAAAAGAATGGTCTCACTAGCTGGAAAGACAGCGTAGCTCCTGGTTTGAGTTCAAACAAGTGTGTTGAAGCATTACGTTATTTCGGTAAGTCAGTCTTTTTTCACAGTACATTGCAATGTTCGGCAGGCTCCATCCATGGTGAGACTGGAATTTTGTTTTCTGTTGAAGGATGTTCTGGTTACACAGGCACACACTATCATGTACCTTGTATCTTTGTATCATGTCATGTATCTGCCTTCCCATTATTGTTGCTTAATATTTGACACAAGTCTCACACCGATTATATAGGTCCAGTGGATCACATGATATGTCACATGACTCTATAAATGTACATACAGTACATGGCGGATTATGGGGATTTTCTGATGTGCATGCTTTAGTTTTCATGTACTTTACCATGTTTATTGCTTTTCCTGTATGTTCTCATTGAAGACCAAAAATGTTAGAAAGTACCAACATGAGGCGCACAATAAAAGAAAAAAGCATACAAAATAATTGTGTTACTTCAGAAAACACTGGATTCAGTTGGCAAAAGCAAAATCAAATATACTAACTGCATTCATTTAGTAAAATAAGGAGTTTTCCTGGGACACATGCACTTGTTTTGCAGACAAAATAGTTATACAAACACAGTACAGAATAGGGATACAAATACAAATATTACATTTTACTTATTAAACTAAATAACAAAGATGCAAAGTACATACTGATGTTGGCTGAACTGGCTAACAAAGACTAGAGTTAGGGCATTTCAAAACATACCATCATGTCAGTATAGTTACTTATAATATTATTATATGTTTATTTAGCAGACACCTTTATCCAAGGTGATTTTTGCACCAAAGATTTATTATTATGTGACACGTTTGCTTTATGTATTGAACACTATTGTTTTTATGTATGTTTTGATTTTTGTTGACACTTTGTTTAATTAGGTTTGTACTTGTTTGTTTCATTATTCAAGCACATTTTTGTATTCCTCATAGAGTGCTACACCCGGATGGTATTTAATCCAATTAGCACATTGTTATTTCCTCTTGTAGAGATTGGAGAGACAAGTGCCCCACCTGCTCTACTTGTAAGTAATAGACACATAGAGCAGTGGAGGGCCCGAGAAAGACGCCGAGAGAGACCGAGGGCAGAGCAGGGGAGAGAGAGCGAGCAGTGGAAAGCAATGCCGAAAAAGAACGAGAAAGACACAGAGCAAGAGAGAGAGAGAAAGAGCAAGCAGAGGAAAGTAACGCCAAAAAAGAAGCAAGAGAGGCACAGAGCACGGAAGAGAGAAAGGAGGGCAATCGAAATGACAGACAGAGCCATGAAGAGAAGGAAGCAAGAGTTCGAATCAGCCGAACAGCAGTCAAGCAGAAATAGAGGAAAGGAGAAGCCACAGACAAGAGAGACAACTGAGACGCAGAGAACCAGGAAGCGCATGGTTCAATACAGACTACTGGTGACTGGGTGCGGCAGTGACTGGACAGCTGTGTTCCACAGAATTAATTTCTGGCTATCTCAAATACCAGTGCACAGTGGGATAAGAATCTACTGACCATTTCCTCTTCTCGCAAGATTCACTGAGCACACAGATAAATGAACCAAGACAGTCCGATTGAACTTTAATGACTTTGACCACAAATGTCGAGTGATGAGAGAGAAACATAAATTTGGAAATGCCCTTTGTATGGTAATTAGAGCTGAGGGATACAGGGTTTGGCTGGGTGAGTGGCACTCGTGGGGGAAGGGAAATAAATTGGCGAATACTGGATCCAGTGTTAATTATATGGATTCTAATAAACTGTGGGAAGCGAGCAGCTGCACATGCTGGCCACCTGTCTGTCCCAGATGGTGGTACTGGAGGCATATATGTGTACCATAAGTTGCATTTGATATTTATTGATTAAATGGCTGGAATGGGTGGTCAACTGAATAAAGTATTTTAAATGTATATGCTGTGGTCTGTGTTCTCAATTCTGGCAGGTGGTAAACTTTAGGTGGTGTGGCTCCCCTGTGGAAGTATTATCAAACCTGTGCAAGCCTTTTCTTTTTAGTCAGTGCATCCTGCAAAGGTGCGAGCGCACGGTTAAGAGGTATTTTTTTATTATTTTATTTCTAGTTCTCTGTACGGGTAACTCCCATGCTGGCGTAGTCGGTACTACAGATTAGGCGGCCGTGACACAGACTCTTATTAGCAAAACTATCAAATCCTTTTAAATATAGGGATGGTTGTAACAACTTGAAACTGTCCTTGTGTAACATGCTTGTACTTCAGTGTATGAACATGAACCCCGGTCATATGCGTGCCAAGAATTTGTGTTTGATCCAGGGTTCCAATTTGGATCCAGGCTGACTCAGCCCTCTCTGGTTTGCATCACTTATTGTTCCCCTAGTCTTGTGAATCACAAGCCTCCTCTGTTTTCACTCCCACTATGGAAACAACATCTAAATGAATTCATTCGGAACATACAGTGCATACTGTAAGGTAACTGGTTAGGGATGAACTCTAAAATATTCCTAAAACATATTCTTACAAACATCTTATAAATGAGCTTAATTGGCTTAATTATGATTTTAGTATTATTATTCTACACACTTACATTTCAAGTACATTTATAATACTTTCATGCACTTTTAGAGATGTTGGTTTTCATAGTTTTGATACTCAAAGACCCTATTGAATAATCAAATTGTGGTGAATTTTAGATCCACAGCATGAAAATGAGAATTCATGTTGCAGTAAGGACTGTTAGGTGATGTATTTGTGCTGCCCATTGAGAAAGCAGGTCCTATACCAGCTTTCTTTTCTGATTATTTCAGCACATAATAAGTCATTTGGAAAGCACCTGTCAGATAACAAACAGACTACTGATTTTCCATGATTGGCATTTGCTGATATTTATTTTTTCTCCTGCATTGTTTTTTATCTGCTGGATAGTGGCGCCAGTTTATTTGTGCATTTAATGTCTATTATGATATCTAAAACAGCATGCAGAAAATGTTAACCCTTAATTGCATACACTGATTTGCCTATTCTGTGTGTATCAATAAGGACTGTAACGTTTAACATTGTAGTTCTAAATGATGGGTGATTGTGTACAATATACAACAGTGGGTTATTGTAAGTTTCTGTGGTTTGTTCGTTCTTTGTAACTCTGATATGTTTCTGCAATGAGCAATCACATAACTTCATCCATTTACTTAGAGGGAAAGCTTTTGCAATCAATAGGCCATAACAGAACTTACAGTGAACTGTATGAATTACAGGAACAAAAGGCTTCATTTACTCACTGTGAATTCCTTTTGTTGGAATGTGTCATATGGGCTTTGCTAATGCTAAAGCAGAGGAGGAGGCGTCCTTATGTTTCATAGAGCATTTCTCAAGCCGATATGTAACAGGGGTGGACTGCTCACACCACGATCCAGTGTCTTAACAACTATACAAGAGAGCCAGGCATTCGTGGTTTTTGAGCTTTTAACCTCATCTCCACAGACAGGGGTCAGAAACCAAAACAGCAGAGAATCACACAACACTGCTCCTTCATTA
Organism: Acipenser ruthenus; assembly: GCF_902713425.1. Lineage (NCBI taxonomy): Eukaryota > Metazoa > Chordata > Actinopteri > Acipenseriformes > Acipenseridae > Acipenser > Acipenser ruthenus. The sequence goes on from NC_081197.1 coordinate 44,453,415, forward strand.
CACACATGGATAGATAGGGGACCTTAAAAAATACATCAGTAAGACAGACAGGCCTTTATTCATAAACCATGGGCATACTAATTATTATTATTATTTATTTCTTAGCAGACGCCCTTATCCAGGGCGACTTACAATTGTTACAAGATATCACATTATTTTTTACATACAATTACCCATTTTTACTGGAGCAATCTAGGTAAAGTACCTTGCTCAAGGGTACAGCAGCAGTCCCCCCCAAAACAAATATCTTAGCTATGATGTTGTGTGTCATTGTTTTAGCACATTCAACAACATCATAGGAGGCTGTGTGGTCCAGTGGTTAAAGAAAAGGGCTTGTAACCAGAAGATCCCTGGTTCAAATCCCACCTCAGCCATTGACTCATTGTGTGACCCTGAGCAAGTTACTTAACCTCCTTGTGCTCCATCTTTCGGGTGAAACGTAATTGTAAGTGACTCTGCAGCTGATGCATAGTTCACACACCCTAGTCTCTGTACATCGCCTTGGATAAAGTCGTCTGCTAAATAAAACAAATTATATATATATATATATAAAATCTCCATATTATAAACTGAACCTACACTGCAACAGTTTATTAGGCTAATAGACCCCAGCAGGTGTTCTTCGACTAAGCTAATTGTTCTCTGCATGAGGTCATCCCACTGAGGTGAAAATCCACTCACATGCTTCCAGTTTATGAAAACAATTTCTCCCAAAGGATTAAACATGTGCCAAGTCTAGACATTTTCAAAGAAATGGATTACTTTTCAAATTCAAAACACAATTGGCTCGTTTTGTGGTTGCTCTATGCTTTGTTAAGCAATAAACATATTACAAAGTAATTTCTAAATCTACTGTAACCTCAAGTGCTGCTGTCCGCTCATTATAGAAGTTAAAAAAAACAAAGCAAACTCTGGTGTAGTTGAGCATTGTGAAATCAAGACAGAACATACACTAGATATGGTGAGGTATGATAAACTGATACATTTACCATGGTAAACTGTGCAGGTTATCTGGTCTCTTCGGGTTAAGAGTTCATCACGGCTGGTAGATAATGTATTACTTTTTCACTATAAAGCTATAGTTACACCTACTGTAAGATATTTTTAAAACCAAAACTAAAAACAAACAGTAGCAACGTAATCATCACTGTATTTTTTGTTATATCCCTATTGTATGTGTGGCTGAAGTGCAAAATAGCTTATAGCTGCCATTCATGGTAGAGGCATTACAAATCGTGTGGAATGAAAGCTTGTCTGGTTGGCTGAGAGGTGGTCATTAACTGTTTATGCTCAGTGCAGTGTGCAGTGTAGTAAATTGAGTGCTTGCCAAAACAAAGATTTTGCATTCAATTTTAGGACTGGTGTCTTCACTGTGGGATGTACTGTACTTCTAAATACATTAAAATGTGTTTATTGAAGGTGATACTACAGTTTTCCAGCAAATGCCTGAAATGCTGGCAGACAAGAGTGATTTTATCTGATTTTAACTGTCCTTCATTAATCACGGTAATGACTAATCAATAATTTCAGTCCATTGCTGCAGCAGTCAGATAGTGTGAAACAGCACTGTACTGTATATCAGCACATTTGTGTGTAGAAAGAGAATATGAAATAATACATGGGTTTTTTCTTTCAAGGTATCAACTTTGCACCAACAACGGGTTGGTAGCTGGTGTCCAAAGCCAGTATTTCCCAGCAGTCCTGGATCGAGAATGGCAGTTTTACTGCTGTAGGTACAGCCGAAGATGCCCTTATTCATGCACGTGAGTGTGTCAGCAATGACTTCCTGAGAGACCTATGAAGGTTAAGGTGGATATTTGCATAGAAAAAATGCATTGCACTTGCAGAAGAAATCCTATTTTTTTTTAAGATAACATTTTGTTTTAGTGTACAGTAAAATGATTAATAGTAGGAGGTAATGCACCTGAAAGAGAATTTTACTGTTTTGTTTTGGACTGGGCATTTTATATGCTAAGAACAGGAAGCTTAACTTTTGTGCATGCTGCTAAGATAACACAATACTGCAGTATCTTTTTTACAAACCAGCCTCTATATCTAGAATGAGCAGTCCTGTTTGTAATGGACAATGTGACCTTATTGGAAAAAAAAATGTACAATGCTAATGGTTGTGCCATTAACAAGAACAAAGGCAGCATATAAGAAAGCACAATGAGTTTGATGCACCACTTACAGAATTATACAGGACTGTAATCATTATTTGAACATATTGTTAAGTCTTGGCTGTTTTGTTACATGTAACTTGACTTGTTTGGACTGTGACAATGATGGTGTCTGATTCAGTGGTGGGCAATTGAAATTAATGAAAGGGCTGCATGGGTGGCCTTAAACAGCCCTAAGGGCCACCAGACCCAACAACACATCCAAACCGCCAATTAAAAATACAGATAAATAAATAATCAGAAGTACATTCAGTTCCTACCATTAATGCACCTTTTGGGAGACCATGGTGGTGGGCAGCAGTGTGGAGTAGTGGTTAGGGCTCTGGACTCTTGACCGGAGGGTTGTGGGTTCAATCCCTGGTGGGGAAATCTGCTGCTGTACCCTTGAGCAACGTACTTTACCTAGATTGCTCCAGTATTATTATTATTATTTATTTCTTAGCAGATGCCCTTATCCAGGGCGACTTACAATTGTTACAAGATATCACATTATTTTTACATACAATTACCCATTTATACAGTTGGGTTTTTACTGGAGCAATCTAGGTAAAGTACCTTGCTCAAGGGTACAACAGCAGTTTCCCCGACCAGGGATTGAACCCACGACCCTCCGGTCAAGAGTCCTAACCACTACTCCACACTGCTGCCCAACTTTATGAATGGGTAATTGTATGTAAAAAAAATAATGTAATTGTATGTAAAAATAATGTGATGTAGCAATTGTAAGTCGCCTTGGATAAGGGCGTCTGCTAAGAAACTAATGATAATAATAATAACATCAAACGTCAGCAGAGAGATTTCCATCAGTCAGTCTGTTGCTAATTTTTCGCATATTTCTTACACTACCTTCATCATTTTTTTAAACAGCTGGTGTGTTTGACTCTCCAACACCCTTTCCACCTACTCTTGTCATAAATGTATCCATTACTCTCTTTGCTATTGCTAACTCACGGAGACCATTTTTTCTTTTGCCTCTCACCTACAGTAAGGTAAGCTTCTGTGTTACTGAACTGAGTGTGCACGGTACTTGGTGCACTTGGTATGCACGGTGCTCAGTACGCACGTTGTCTAGTACCCCGGTGTGCATAGCACCCTCTGTGCTCGGTACACTAGGTGCACGCAGTGCTCGGTGCACACGGTGTGCACGATGCACGTGCATGGTGATCGGTGCACGTAGTACTTAGTGCCTCGTGCACACATAGCCCGGTGCACGTGTTGCCTTTGGTGCTTCGGGTATCCTAACTGCCTATATGGATGGCATACTACAGGAAGCCCTGCTCCCTGAACTCCTTTCAGGCATGCTGCTCCAGATCTACGGCCTTCCAGGGCAAGGCCTAGGCTGGAGCCTGGCAAGCCTGGTGGTGGCTCGCAGACAGCTGTGGCTGTCACAGCCGAGGGTCCCCGATGCGGATAAGGCGACACTGTTAGTTGCGCCAATATCCCCAGGGCATGCCTTTGGCCCAGCAGTGGAGGAGATTTTGGATAGGATTTTAACTACAAATGAGTGCATCATTATTGCTTTATAGTATCCTGATTAAATATACCGTAATATAACAGGAATGACCAAATATTATTCAATAACAATACCAATTCAACATTTTCCTAAGAGAAAGAAATGATACATACAGTAGGCTTTCACTCTGGATTACAGAGCATGCACATGCCTGTAATCTAAAGTGCTACTGGCTTTGAAATACATGGCAATGGAAAATGTTTTATGATACAGGCCAATTAAGGATATAATGTGCCCATAAGTATTGAGTTTGGAATCGGATTTAGGAAGTGAATGCATATCTGCTTTTATGTAACTTCTATGTGTAGCCTTTTCTGTCTGCATTCATTCTAGATTACTTAAAGTTTTGTCATTCTAAGAGATCTATAGTTATCTTTAAAACTTTTCATAACAGAATTAACTTGGATGATTGGATGACACAATCACCACCCCATCCTCGTTTCTTTCAACACTGTACTATTGTCAGCAATAGATATTTATGTATATAGCACAAAATCCACTACCTGGAATGAGCCATTCATTGACAGGCTATGGGAGATCAAAATATGTCCATACCTTTCTCTCGACAAAGTCCGCACCACATGCTTCCTAACATGCTGTTTGTCTTTAATAAAGGTTCACAGAGGATGTACCGGAGCACTATAAAGAGGAAGGTGATATAGTTATTGAAAACTATGGCTATTTCATCAGAGGAGCAAGCACTACTTTCAGTGCGGTGCACAGGTGGGTCTCTGCTATTCATGTTTCTCTGTAATCTTCACTATAATCATTTGACCCAAAAGGTTATTGCTTTTTGCTTGCAGATGCTGCTGCTCATAAAAATACAACTTAAAGACATTTTGTGGCCAGTCCATTTTATATATTATTTTACACATTAGTGAAGTTTAAATGTATTCTTGCAGGTGGCTGAAAATTGCACTAATTATATAAAAATTATGCATAGCAACGCTCCGTACAAGACCAGATTTATTTGAATAATTAACTAAATTAGCTTTAATCGAAAGAGGTTTCAGACTTCTAGAAAGTTACATTGGATTAATGTACTTAACCATCATTTATGCTATTAGATGATATCCCGGAAACAATGAAATAACTATATAATGTATAACTTCTGGGAAAGAGTGGCAGCTTTCTTCCTGCTTTTTATATTTGTTATTGTTTTGTTCTCAGGAAGTTTAGAGCATAATGTTCTATGATTCAATACTTTACAACACTAATCTGGGGTAATTTACATTAAAAAATACAGTGAGATTTACAGTGTTATTCCATTAGGATAAAGCAAAAAAGAAATATAGAAATAATTATTGTTGTGCACATGTAATATCTCTTGATCAAGAAAGTACCAACTGTTCTGCCTGATGTAGTCTTTTCAGTTGTTACCTTGTGTGCCTGAGATGAGAAGTAACTATATAGATGGATATGTCTGCATGATACATGGTACTCCCAACAACCTTAGGGGTTCCAGGTCACTTAAAAGGGGCAAGTGTATTACAGAGTAGACATACATTTAATTAACAGTACAATCTTACCTGCTGATTAAGCCTGGCTCTTTCAGCACATAAGGCATCACATTATTCTAATTGGAGACGGTTCAATCCTCACTCACTGACATACATTCCTAGCAGTTCCATATAGCAGATTACATCCCACAAACTACCTAAAGTTAAAGAGGCTCCAGGCTCTGGCTTTTGCCTGCATTAGAAAGCTATGTCAATTTAAGTACTTTGGATTTGGTTGTTGAAATATTGGATCTTAGGCCCATGATTGAGCACCCCTGACCTGTTACCTCGCCCTGCTTCCCCAATGACGGCATTTGACATTCTATACGGTATACGGCTGCTGCTTTATGAATTGGGTTTTTCCTTTTTAAAAAGGCATTTGAAAAAAAAAGAATAAACATGAACAGTATCTATTCATTTTTAATGTGTTATTTATTTGTCCATTCAGAGATCGCCAATGGAAGTACGTCGTGTGCAGAATGACAGACTTTGACTGCGATTTTAAAAACTTTTAGAAGGAAGCCATAATCCCATCCCATTGTGTGTTATCAAAGGATCGATAACAGAGAATCTGAAGATCTTTACCTATCAGTCTCTCAGATTCCCAATGTCCCTGTTGAGAATGCCCATAGCACTTATTTACTAAAGTACTTGTGCAACAAAAACATATTTCAATAGGAATGCCATATCCTTCTAATAATGGTAGCATTCTAATCCTGGCTTGTTGTATTACAGCTTTTTAATGGATTTATTTCAATCATTTGTCTTTTTTTTTTTTTACAATGTATTATTCATTTCTTTCTTGTATAAATACATTTGGTTTAATCTTCTAACTTGAGTAGATAATTTGTATAAAATAAAATACAATAAAATATTCCTCTACTCTCAACATGTGTCGATAAACCATAGTGTATTTTTTATTGTTTTATTCATTTTCAGTTACTGGGAAGTCAGGAGTCTTTACAGTGGATGACCATTGATTTGTAGCTTCATGCAACTTCTTCCTGTCCTATTCTAATGTTTCAAGTTCAGTCTGATATATATATATATATATATATATATATATATATATATATATATATATATATATATATATATATATATTGGTTGGACCGACTATTAAGGACTGAACTCTATACTTTTTCTTAATTGCTAAAGCACAATTACAGATACTCCAAACACAATTATCAAAACACACATATATAATGATTGCAGCAAACAAAACAATTCCATAAAATTCCGTTACCATGCGCTGTAAAGGCCTCAAATGTTAGTGCCTTTTTAGTTTTAAGCATCATATCCAGGACTACACTAGGTTACATTTTATTTAGCTTGCCTTGCTTTCTGGAGGTCTGTTACTCTTTCACTTGCTAAGTCATAAACCTTAGCAATGTCTTAGGATTAAAGCATGTCAATGGCTGCAAAGTGTGTCAGCCAATATGGAAAGCAGCCAGTTGGTTAATGACAGGAAATAAGTATTGGAGGGATGGGGGAATGATTTAATTCTCCATGTGACCAAGGAAGTGCAAGACGGCATGAAAATAAGGCTTGAAAATAAATGTATTTGAACTAGTATAGTACCATATATCATGTTTACATCATGTCATATCATGTTTTTGTATAATGTGTAGCTTTCAAAATTGGAAACTTATAAGGTGAATGGAAGTGCCAGCAGGTGAGATTTACGTAACACTTTAGACATCGAGAAAAACTGTAAGACACTGCTCTGAAAATAATTATATTTTGGCATATTTTGATGTAAGAACAGGAAAAACTGAAGCATACTGATATTTTATCTTAAGGATTTCCAGATTTTTCTGACACCAGAATGAGATCCCTATTGAACAGCCTATACTCCCATTGTCCTTAAATACTTGCTGTACATGTTAGCATGGTTAAATAGTTCAATATTACATCTTATTTTTAACATTTTGTGTTACAGCAATTAAAAAACATGCTTGTGTATTGCACCATCTTTAGAATAGATTCATGTATATTCAATAAATGGTGAAAAAGGTTAAGACTAAACAGTCTAAGTGCCTCATCAGGCCTATTTGCCTATTTTTGGAATTTAGATTTTTTCATGTAACCCACCGACCCAAAAGGGCCAGAGGTGTAGTCAGTTTGTACTGTGCTTGGCTGCATTTAGCCATGCTCTCTACAGTTAATATGCGTTTAGCGTGGTGTATCTGGTGAATAATGGAGAAGGCAATGTGGCCAAGCACTGGGGAATCACCCTGGATTACATCTTCCATCTATCCTGGAATTACCCCTAAAATAAGTGGTTGAGCCAATCCAGGTGTAATCCCTGGTACTGTCAAATGCTATAAAAAAACATGCTTCTTTTTTTGGATATGTCCTAGTTTGGGAAAGGCCAGTAGTAATCCACTAATTGAACATTTAATGTTATGACAGCAATAAATTAATTTCTGGACAGCGTACTGTTATAAAAAAATCATTTGTACATGTAGAGAAAACATTCTCTTACCTCACAGTTTTATAAGTATGAAACTAGTTGTAAATGTCAGTATACATCATTATTGTTAGATAAGAAATACATGTTTATCTCAAATAAAAACACAGTGAAACCTCGCCATGAAGCCCAGTCAAGGGACTAGTTTTCAGTTTAATACAATGTTACATCTGTTATCAGAAAGTTTGTTTAAAAAACAAAGTCATGTTGGTCTTAGTACAAAGGTTTGGGACTGCAGATGGTGGATTAACACTGTAGGAATGTATTGTACTTAATATGCACAGACCTGATGAGTATTGCACAAATGTATGCATTTACCAACAGTTTGTGAGTAGTATATAAGGAGTCAGCAAGGTAAATAGGAAATCAGCAATCCACATTTATTTCAGCACTTAACAATAACTCTCCAAATGGAAGGTGCACCACATTTCTGTGTTCTGGAGTATTCTGGTGCTAAAAGAACATGCTGCCCTATTTTTTACCTCTGCCTACTGCAGGTAGAAATCCCTGCAATCAATCAGGAGCATGCATTATATTCACAACTTATTGCTCAGTTTGTTAATTGCATTTACAAACATTTGCATCACAGAAACAACATGTTTCTAATTAGTAAGAATGTACCAAACATAACAAAGTCCATATTCATAAAACTAACATGGGTTTTAGCAATATTTAATATTTGTAAGCCACTGCAAGGACCTTTTTGCCCTTTGCTGTGCACTCCAAAGCATAAATGTCAAAGGTAAGTGTACCTAACTCAACACTATAACTAACCCTGGCCACTAATCTGCTCTAATGACATTACTGTACTAATACCTTCTACTGGCTTCAATGTGTAAGTAATACAGATACATTATTATTCTGATAAACTTTCTAGTGTTTAATGGCTTGAGGTTTTTTTATTATTATTTTGAAAGCATGTTAAATGTACTGTAGACTGATTTCCTTTGCTGCTGCTGCTTGCGAAGTATCCTGTCTGCTTGTGTACATTATTTAATTTGCTGTGAGTGGATGCACACTGCTTAACATGTGGACTAGGAAGGTTCTTGGATTGTCACAGGGCTGAACAGAACCCTTAAACTCCAATGCACACTGTGTCAGAGGTATTTTATAAAATGATTTGGAAAAGTTCTAAATCCAGATTGGCTGTTAGTATTCCAAACGCATACGTTTAAAAGAGTACAAGCAATAGTTCGGATCTTGTGTCGTTCCAATTGGGAAAATCACAGTTCTAAATCCAAAATGAGCCATTTTATATTCGATAGAGCCATTCTTACTGAACCTTGGATCTGTAGCGTAGACTGGCATAGGAAAACAATTTTTGTGTTGAATATGTTTCTAATTGTATGTCTCCAATCTTTTATGTTTAATTTTGTTAAAGAGGTTGAGTAACAGAAAACAAATGTGGAAAACAAATTATAGACAGTTATATAAATCTCTAATTCAGCTATTACTTAACTTTGATATTATAAAAATCTGCTACGGAAACATCATCATGGTGCCATGCATATTGTAGTTCGACCCATGTTTTATGAATCTTGTTATATTTAGGGATTGTTAAAAGGGAAATATGGACAAAAATTATTGTTGGCCTTACTAAGTCTTTAAAACATTGAAGGCAATCCAAAAAATGTGCACAACCATCTTTAAAACCCATTCAGCCTTAGAAACTGTTATAACTAAAAAGTAACCATTCACAGCTGTACATCTGCTAGTTTAAAGATGTTGGAGATAGTTGGGTTTGAGGTGTGAAAACTGTTATAGCCAAGTAGCAGAAACAATACATAGGTTCTATGAGGACATTCAGACAGTATTCTCACATCCACACCACTTGTTACTGTACTGACTATCTGTGGCTTGAGTTACCAACTTAATAAGGAAGGTGTAATCTGTTTAACAGTATGTATAAGATAATAAATCTATAAACTTTTAATCACTCTATTGCCTTGACCCAAAAGCATCAGCACACCTTCAATGGTAATAACTATAAGAATAGAACATGAGCTTTGTGCTTAAGACTGGCACTTTGAGACATATTTATGTGCTGCCTTGTGAAATCGTGACCTCTTTGAATTCACCTTATATGAGTTTTTGAAGGATTATGGCAGTAACAAAACAACATGTCCTATTAAAAAGAATAATGGAAAAGGGAAATACAAGTTGATTTGTGTATGGAAAAATCAGGATATACCAAACACTAATTAGGGATTAGACTGCGTCTGGAAAAAAATGGTTATGTTGCCCCTGCTTAAATTCCTCATTATGAAGAGATTAAGTGATTAGCCATCATACTTTGTTACACTGACCTTGTTTTTTTTAGGTCTCGTCAGCCATCTCTATATTAATAATGCCTATGCATGTAAAAGAACACGCATTTCTAGTACTTGTAGTACTTTAGTAGCATTCAACTATGAGATTTCATTTTCACTTCGATGCTGCTGTTCTTACAGACACCTGACCTCCCTTATCTTGTAAATACAGTATACACACTGAGCTTCCCTGAAAGCTGTCATTGATTTCAATAGTCCATCACCTCCCTGTTGAAGTTCCTCATCCCGAGGGCGTAGTGTAGGTCAATCCCCCAGACAGTCCCGCCTTTGGTCCACCAGACACCAGAGTTCCAGACGGCCCCCCGCCTTTGGATCGCTCCAGTGCTCCTGGGGATCAGGAGTTCAAAACTTTTCCTTTTCAGGTTATCCCAAATTTTAGTCTATTCACAGTTCTGTAAGATTGTCATACCGATGAACTTTATATTTTTATGGGTGTATTGGAATTTGTTCTGTATTAACTTTAAGAACATGTTAATAAAAAAAAAAATTACGTGGAATTTAAAGTGATTTACTCGTTAGAAAGTATGAAGTTATTTGTATTAACCATTTACATGTATAGCTCAGGCAAGACTGTCATCTATGTTGGGAAGAACCAAGCAAGGTGTTTGGTTGTCTATTTGATTAACAAACAAACAGGTGACTATAACAGCTTCTCATTTATTTTTTAAAAAGCTCAAATTATAAAATCTTGACTGGCACCAAGTACGGTCACACAAACACAGTGCTGTTATTTTTATAAGGCAGGTTTACATAACAGAGTTTGTGGCTTTGCAGCTTGTGAAACAAATGTATTAGTTAAAGCTTGTTAATGTGATCAAAGGCTTCACTAGTGGAGGTATTTTGAACAGTGCTTTCAAATTTACATACCTGCACAACCAAAACCCCATCAGTAGCATTAGTGTTCCATCTGAGTGGGAGTTCAAACAGCATTCACACTGAAACTTGTTCACAGTGTATTTGAAGAAGACAGAGCAGTGATTAAAGTCTCTGTATGGATTCCTTCAGAATACATTTCAGTTGAAATTCTACATCCTGCCAACTCACTCTTGGCAGAATTAAACTGCAAACCCCCAGGGGCCCCTTTAGGAAATGATTCCCCTAAACTTCAATTATAGACTATTGAGTGGATGAGCGACCACAAACTACTCAGTCATTTACACACTGAAGCAAGCTTCACCAGACCCTTTGTCAAATGGGATTGCTGTCTTGTATTTAAAACAGTTTAAAATACAGTAACTGTAGAAAATGCATATGGAACACCACATATACACAAGCTGGGGCAAACAGCCTACAATACAACTTATAATACTGTTACTGTCATGTATGTTTATAAGTGTTCGGTGGCTACCTCATGTTGACAGTGTCAGGTCCTGTCATTCAGAGAGTGCAAGAGAAATACATTCTCGACATGATTAGCCAGGTAGCCACCAAACACTAATTAATATATTAATTAAATCTAAATAAAAAAACATTTGTGGTTTAAACATTAAGAATGTTCTGCCATTGTCATTGATATTCTAAGTGTAAGATATACACTGCAAAGTTATAAGTGTAGTTACTACTAATACATTCTGATGGGGACATGTCAAGACATGGAAGTGTGAGGATGACCCCATTAAGGGTCACAGAAAAATGACAGGGTAGTCGCAAGCCAATCAGGGGGATCACGTCTGACTGAAATCACTTCAAAGGAGAAACCCCCGCCCTACTAGAAAGACTGACAAAATGAGTTACTTTACAGGGAAGACCAATTAAAGGTAGACAATTGCGTTTGTCCAACCTTTTCAATTTTAACTTCAAAGGGACTGAGCAACAATTGAGACCATAAGTATAACTGATTTTATCAGGAGTTCTCCAATAACCTGGCAAAATAAGAAATAAAATACATTATAAGTCATGTTCCAATGGAACCTATTAGCAGCATCTACACTTATAAGTTCACTGAGAGTGTAGCTCTCACACTCAGAATGTCCATGACAATACATTTTAAATGTTTAAACTGCAACAGGTTCTATAAAAGTAGATTAGGTATGTTAATATCAGGTTTTCATCTATTTCTTATTTAGATAAAATTACTTATAATACGTTTTTTATAAGTGTTCGGTGGCTACCTCTAATCAATTTGAGAGTGTACTTTCTCTTGCACTCTTTGTATGACAGATCTTAAAACACATAACGTTTATTTTCAATAAACAGATATGCTATCCACTATGCTGCACATGTTAATAATTCAAATCGTAAGCTGTAAACATGCACATTGCAGTGTTTTATATGCTATATGTCAGAACATTCAATATTGGACATCAACTTACTTGCACGTAAACCTTCTAAAATTTAATTTTTATTTTTAGATTTAGTTTCCCAAAGTGATATTACCTTGGTTGGAAATTAGTTGTAAATGTTACCTAAAAATCTAAATTATATTATCAGGAGTTAGGCCCCATTGACACTTATTATATTCTGTCTAGGGCATTCTATATGGTTATAACTTTAAATTAAAAAAAAAAACTTGCCAGTTTTCACACCAGCTGTCAGGAAAATCTGAAAATCATATGCATCTTCTGGCCACAGACAATCTCCAACCACAGCCTTCTCAAACTAACCAAGCATGAAGACATATGAGGACCATCCTTACCAAAAGGAGATGGAAGAGATTGTCCATGTCCTTCGCAAAGATGACAGTGACATCACAAAGGTAGCCTTGCGTTGGACACCTAAAAAGAAAAGAGAGGGCATCCAAAGACGACTTGGAGAAGGACGGTGGAAGCAGAGCTCAAGCAACTCCTTGAGCTGTGGTACAGCAGAAACCAGGCCAAGGGCCGCCAGGGCTGGAGAACTCTTGTCGTTGCCTTATGTACCAGAAGGCACGAAGAGGATAAGTAAGTAATCTAACTTTGTGAAAGAGGTGTAATGTATTTACATTGTGTTAATTAGTTAATTAAAGGGCATATGGATCCGGTAATATTCTTTCAGTACTTGTGCTTTTCAGTACTTGTGCATGGATTTTTCCTCGGAGTAATGCACTGGGAATCTGTGCAATAAAGAGCTCAGAAAACATGTTTCAGTGTTGTGTTTATTGTCATAAATAATTCACATACATGACAAATTGTCGACAAGGATGGGAACCTCGTGAATGCCGTGACAACAACCCCCCCCCCCCCACCCCCCCCCCAAAATAAAAACAAACAAACAAGGAATAAAAGGACCCTGCAGACAGCTACGCAAATGAAGCAAGGGCCAGTACCTGTGAGTACATTATAGTTGAAAAGTGAAGGCCTTGTATAACTTGCTTTGCAAAATTATAATCAGTGCTGGTACCAGCTACCTAAAGAAAACAAAGATGGCAGGCTGTGTTGGTAAAATTGACATTTTTCAAAATGACGTAGAAAGACTGGAACAACATTTAAAGGGTAATGAAGCTATGCAAGAAAATAAAGTAGCAGTCCTTTTGACTGTACTGGGTGCAGTACTGGGTATATCCTCCTGTGCAGTCTGACAGCTTCAGTTAAAGTGGCTGATGACACCTACATGCACATTGTGGACCTTTTACACAACCTTTTTTCTCCAAAGCCACTAGTGATTGTTAACATCATTTGGATTACACCACAAGTAGAAGTTGTTTCACTTAAAAAGGAGCTGGATACTGGGTCTGCTGTGTCACTCATCTCCCATAGAGAATACATGGAATTGTTTCCAGCTTTTAAATTGCCACCAATGCTAGTACTACTCGGAACATATACAGGTGAACAGATTTACCCTAAAGGTGTGACCCCTATTAATGTTACATAAAACAATACCAGGTACAAATTAGCAAGAGCGGTGGACCAGCATTGTTTGGCCATAGCTTATCAACAGCCCCCAGCTGTCTGACAAGCTGTCTGAAAAGTTATGTCCAATGCTAAACCAGTCAGCAGATTTTTTTCAGGAAGACTAGGCACTATAAAACACTTAAAGGCAAACATTGTGCTTGGTGATGATGTCCTTCCAGAATTCCTCACAATACACGACCTGTGCCGTACATTATGTGTGTCCCAAAGTAGAATCTGAATTGAAGCTCCTAGAAGAGTCTGACATCTTGACAAAGGTGGACTGGTGTGAATGGGCGACACCAGTAGTTCCAGTAATGAAGAAGATATGGAATATGCATTTGTGGTGATTTTAAAGTGACTGTGTGCCCTGTACTACGTGCTGCTCTGTATCCACTGCCACGCATTGAGGATGTGCTGTTTTTTTTTGCCTCTTTGGCAGGGGGCAAGCGTTTCTCCAAGACTGATTTAGCTTGAACGCTGCTGTGAGGTGCAGTTACATGTACTACCTTCTTGCCATCTTGTACATTTTGTACCAGGACTATTGCAAAGCAAAACAAACCAAAAAAAATCAAATTTCTATGAATTTATACAGTGGATTTATTGGTTGAGAGACTAATGGGTTATATTTTTTTTACTGTATTTTTATTAAGTAAAGAGATAGACAATATAAAAGAACTGGCTCAGGATTTTTTTTTATTTTTTTTTTTACCTATCATTGTAGTGCTCATCAAAAATGAACAACACTAACACTGTCTAAAGTCAGGCAAGTATCCTGCATTTATCATTCCAGCTTCCCCTTAAACCAGATTTAAACCCAGACCTCCATACATGCCAAGTGTCCAGTATCTCACTGGAAAGTGTTGTAAGTCTGTATTCCAAATCCTGTACATATTAATGTTCAGTATTTCCTTAGTCACAGTGCTTTTACAAGAAAATAGCTTCAAATAGCTGAAATAATTTACCCCCCTGCAGCTCTGTAGTGCTTTGGTAAGTATGTACAGCCAGACTTGCTGTGCAACCCAGCCTTTGGAATTGGGGTGTGTTGTCAACTCCCTCCCTGTATGTTTATGTTGACTATACAGGAGCTGTGGGTATCCTGCCTGAATTTTGAAGATCACATCAAGCTTGCCCAATAAGTAATGTGGGATGAAAATAAAAGGCTACAAAAGTTATGTTATCTAAAAGGTTATGTTCCCTTTTCTTGTTTGATTTAGTTCTCACTGGATCACTATCAGTTTGCGATTTGCATAAACATTAATCAATTAAAAGAAAATGTAAAAATCCGAAGAGATTAAGTTTGTAGAACTGCTCATATCAAATTGCTAATTCTTATTTTATTGCCAAATTACCCAAGTTGAGATGCCTACATCTTCAAAACAGAAGAGCAGACAGGTATTATTTTAGTTTTATTTAATTTGTTAGAAATATGATCTCAAATAAACGTTATTACATTCTGGGGAAATAAAAGCCACTGAATATGCAGCACAACATATATTGTTTGGCTAATCAAATTACAAATGTGAAATTGATTATTTGACTTTCAAGAAATCTCCAGAAAGATTATTTAACTGCTTTATCTGTAAAAATATAACATCCAGTATTGAACAGTTCTGGAAATGCCAGAGATTGAGGGCTGAAAAGTACATTTTCTATTAAAACAGAGCAGAAGAGTACAGCAGACAACCAGACAGGTTACCAAGGGGCTGTTTGGATAACAGAGGTGTTCAGATGACCAGGGTTTGGGTAATCAAGGTTTTACTGTATGGTTGAGTTCTATTTTGACATAGTTCTAATGGCTCCACTAGCTTAGCATAGAAGCAGATGGAGCCAGAATTAAAAAAAAAAAAAAAAAAGTCACAATACAACTGAGAACCACTCAGAATGATTGCAAACAACATTAGAAAATGTAGCAAGGTATTTAAAAAAACCTATTTCAGTATTTAATGTGTAGCTTTACTAAGGAAAGTGCAAAAAAAAAAAAGAAAGGAGTTGTGATTTTTTTATCTCCAGGTTATTTTGAATTATTTTTTTACTCAAAGCTACAGCACTCACAAGTATATTAGCTCTGTTTCGAGTGAGATGATATCGGCTAGAAGAGGACAAAGTGTACTCTACATAATCCAGGTGTCATCGCAATAAACAGCTGAGAAAATACCAGGTTGCACCATTCAGGGCGAGGGACCCTCCTGCAAAGGCACATCAAGGCACGAGAACATCACATAATGACTTGGGTTTATTTTAGGACCTTCTAAGATGCTGGGCAGTCAGCTTGGGGATTTGAACAGCTGGCAATTCCAGAGAGCAGACCTAGCTCAGGAGTATATCTGTAGAGGGAAAAGGTCACTACACAACACCACATGGTGAGCCAAGAACTAGCTCTAAAATGTTTTCCGCATGTATCATGGAACTGCTCATGTTTTTCCATTCAGTCAGTATCAGAGACCCTTAGTGATTAGTGCCAGTGAATGCTGCTGAGAGAATATTTTATTTAACCGTATCTCTCTTTTGGAATCTGTCTTGCATTCATTCAAATGCAACGACAGAATAACCCAGTAAATCGCGCTGTTCCAAATTCAGTCATGTTGCTAAGATGATGCAACATTTGATATAAGGACATTAATTCATTGTTCAATTTAGGTTTCTTTTCCATACATTTCCTTGTTATAAAAACAGAATTATCCAGTACTGTGGTTGTTTCGCTCATTAGGAAGGCCGTCAACGGCCCACTCGCTTATATGTTAGTCGGCCATCCTCATCTGTGGAATAACTACAGTACTGTGTGATCCGGCCTGGTGTACATAAGAACATAAGAACATAAGAAAGGTTACAAACGAGAGGAGGCCATTCAGCCCATCTTGCTTGTTTGGTTGTTAGTAGCTTATTGATCCCAGAATCTTATCAAGCAGCTTCTTGAAGGATCCCAGGGTGTCAGCTTCAACACCATTACTGGGGAGTTGGTTCCAGATCCCACAATTCTGTGTAAAAACATTTTCAACTAGCCTAAAAGTTTTGTGTAGTATAAACAAAACGTATTTATTTGTGTAATTTTATTAACAAAGACCGTTAATCAGAGCAAATATCAAATCTGTCAATTTAAATACATATGCAAATCGAATCATCCGAGTATATAAAGGTGTTGTATTTATTGTATTCATACCATAGAAGTCATAGCTGGAAGTCATGCTCAGAATTACTCGACACAGCAGAAACTTTATTTCGTTCAGTGCATAAAAAATGGCATCAAAATGGTAGAAAACACGCCACAGCAGTTTTGCAACGCTCAAATGTTGGAGTGAAATTGCAATCAGATTTAATACTGCATTTCCTAAAAGGCGTCCAGGAACAATATCACGTTTAAAAAATTTGTGGAAAAGGCTGAAACTGCATACCAGAAATGCAAAGCAACTCCAACAGCAACTGAGCAGTTCGCCGGATCTTTTGCCCCAGATATGCAGCTTGCATCAATAGAAGGAGCTCCCTTGTGTCTGGTGGAAACCATCCCTCTGTCTGCTGAGACAGCGTTATCACCTGTAACAGACGGGAAACAGGCTCACACATCTTCAGAACCAAGAACTATGCCTTTCAGAAAGAGATTTCACAGGCGTAATATGGGAATACAAACGTGTGTGTGTGTGTGTGTGTGTGTGTGTGTGTGTGTGTGTGTGTGTGTGTCTCTGTCTCCAAGGTTACCCATCTTATTTTGTAGCCTGAAGGTACCAACAATATTGCACCATTGGGCTGATTTATTCCTGACCCAGGAGTGCGCTTTGGCAGGCACTTGCTGTGCGGATGCTCAAAAAAACTATATGCCTCACCTCTACCAGCAGGATCTCCTCTAGCCCATGACGAACAGAGAACTAGACCCAAAGCATATGAAAAACATATACTGTACAAAAAAATAAATACATAAAAAAAATATTTTAAT
This sequence comes from Acipenser ruthenus, assembly GCF_902713425.1. NCBI lineage: Eukaryota > Metazoa > Chordata > Actinopteri > Acipenseriformes > Acipenseridae > Acipenser > Acipenser ruthenus. The sequence goes on from NC_081197.1 coordinate 44,471,144, forward strand.
AGCAAGCCTGTAGGCTTAATCCGCTCAATCCAGAATTCTCAGTGAAGTGTTACATCTTTGAAAATAGTTTCATAGTGTGCGTTAATATAATGCTTTATGACTTAAATCACACCAGAAATTATTTTACAGTTTACTGACCTGTTCGAGGAATACTATATGACCCGGGAATTAATATGCATAAAAAATATGTTTTTATTTATTTTATTTTATTTATGGCTGCATTACCACCAAATATCTAAACATCTATTTTCTCTTCAACATATTTTACAATGAAATACTTTTTTTTTATAAAGTCAAGCAGACTTTAGTTTCACAGTTCCAGTTTTATTTTTCACCATACCTCAATACAAAAACGTTTTCTTCAAAATAGCCTTACTGTACATTACAACCCAGATAATGTAAGGCAAAGTAAATCGTTTAATTCTTGACACATCTTAATGCTCTAGTTATTAAACTACATTAATCTACTGTATATCACAATTCTATTTCACTTACCTTTTTACATTGCACATTTCCAAGAAGGACTTGGGTAACCACCAAGTTAGTTCCGAGACTTAAAGGAAAGGGTGATGATGTACTGTGTAATGAGTTTGCAATGGGAGGTGCAATTCTCCAGACACATGCAATAATGTAAGTCTGACATTCATATGGACATACAGACAGACAGCCACCCCATATATCCCCAGAATCGGATATTTTAAATAATGTTACTACAGTACCAAGTTTCATGACAATTGGATACATGGTACTCCAGATATATGGGAAAACATGCAGTGTGACATATGTACGAACTACCTCCACTACATCCCCTTCGCCTCACATTTATTCTCCAGTGTGGATCAATAACCTCCTTTGACCTGGTTTGAACACAGTTGCACAGTTAGTCATTTACAGGACAACAAATGGATCATTATTAGCTTTTACTTTTGTTTAAACCAGATAACTATGTTTGAAGATTTGGAAACAGTTCTCAGTTTCTGCAAAAAGAACACTGAAGTAACTTAAGATTTCAGAACACGGTCACGATAAACTTTCCTGTGATGGGTTAATTGCATGCATTTATGTACAGTATTTATGAATGTACTTTAAACAATGAAAATTTCCACACTGATATCACTGTGCACACATGCCCAAAGGCAGCGACACAACAGACGCAATGCCATTTTTTTGGGGGGGACATTTTTGCAGTGACACCTCAAGTGACACAGACATGATGCGACAGATTTAAAAACTGCCAGATCTATAAAACTATTAAAAATTGCTATTGGCAAAACTATGATCAAGACTGGTACATATTCATCAACATGATGTAAAAATTATGAGTATCTTCACTGACAGTATTTCAACATATGGCAATAAAACATACATATCAGGCTTATTCAGCTCCTCCAAAATGGACTCCCATATATTATCTTTCATCTCTGTATCTTTATAATTGTGATGCTCTGTCGTAAAAGCTCTGGGTATTTTGCCACAGCAAGTATTATTTTTTGCTCCATAATTCTGAATATTGCTTTACCCTGGTGGACTACGCGCATTGAAACTCTTCACTGATTGCTCGATTCTCTAGTTGTCGCACGACAAAATTATTTCGTGTCGCCTGTCGTGTGAAAGATACTTCTCAAAAGTATAGGTTCTATTCATTTTGTCGCATCGCTGACCATTTTCACTTTTAACATCGTGTCTCGTGTGTAGTGGCCTTCATTGTGAATGTGGTTGGGTTCATTAAGGATCACTTACATTTTTTGCCAAATAGGACATTTTATAATAGGACATTTTAAGTAGTAATGTAAAGTAAAAATCAATAAAAGAATGAGAATTTGTTTTTTTAGCTCTGCATAAATATGACCGAAAGCACTTAAAACAAGACTTAATACCCTTGTTTAACAAATTCTATTGTATTTTGATTAGAGCAGACTTAAGCGCATGCAGAGATAAACATGCTATATAAATAAGCAACTAAAATGAGCACAGGATATAAGTGCAGCTACAGGTCAGTAGATCAAAAAGACCAGTTGTACTAAATTAAAAAAAAAAAAAAAGATTTCCCATGTACTTTCTCAACAAACACACTTATAATTCAATTATATATTTTCTGGTTAATGATGTTACTCTATTCTAAGATACAATCTCACTTAACATGAAAACTGTTAGATTGACAGGATCTTTTGTATACATGGGCACATCCTTTGTGTTATGCGTTTGGTTAGGTATTGAAGTAGAGTTGGAGTGCACCACTCCAGAGTCAAAAGACGTAAAGAATTCTTCAGTTCCATTCTGAAGAAGACCTTGCCTACTTTCTCAGAGCTTGCCATTACCACACAAGGGTTTGGATGCCAGCTCATTGTGTTGGTAATGATGGGTACAGAAATCTTAAATAGTCAAAGACCCATAATCAACGTTTTTTTTGTCTCTATGGCCAGATCATTCATGTGTGGCAGTGTGGCAGGGTGAAAGCCCTGCTGGTGCATGGGTGTGTGTTGGTGTGGGGAATATTAGGTTGGCAGGGAGGGTGTTACATTTCTCTGTGTCAAAACATGTGGGAATGTGACTGGAGCTGACAAGTTAATAAGTGGTCAAATGACTAATTTGCCTTCAGCCACAGGTGTGGAGCCTAGTGTGGAGAATTAATGTCGGTGTTTGTGGTGAAGGTTAGTGTTTGTGTGCTATCCTGTCTGTTTTTTTTTTGTTTTTTTTTTTAATTTAGTTGTCACCAATGTTTTTTTTACTCAAGTTTTCCCCCCAATTTGGAATGCCCAATTATTATCACTGCTACAACCCTGGCGACTCAGGAAACGGAGGATGGAACACGTATCATCCGAAACGTGTTCCTGCAATCCGTCATTTTTCGCACTGCGGATCCACAGCGAGGCCACCAGAGCTATAGTGCCAGAGGACAACACAGATCTGATGGCTCCACTGCAGAACCGCAGGTGCCCTATCGGCCACAGGGGTCACTGGTCCGGAAACCATGGATTCTCCTGACGACCTAAGCCCTCCCTACCTAGGCGGCATTCGGCCAATTTTGCGCCGCCCCCTAGGAATCCCCGGTCATGGTTGGCAGTAACATAGCCTGGATTCAAACCTGCGATCTCCAGGCTATAGGGCACGTCCTGCACTCCAGGTGGAGCGCCTTTACTGGATGCGCCACTTGGGAGCTCCTATCCTGTCTGTTTGTTTACATTTCGTGAGTTTTGTTTGGGCCCTTGTGCCGTTTTGTTTTTTTAAGAGTGTTTTTGTAAATGTTTTGTCTGTGTTACTTTTGTTTATTTGTTTGAATAAAGTGCACATTAGCGCATTTAACCTTGCAGCTTTCTGTGTCTGAGTTTCTCTCTCTGCATTACCATCTGGACTAGGAGGTTACCGCGCCACATCATGTAATCAAGAAATTGTCCTGAAACCATAACCTTAAATGAATGAAAAAAACAAAAAAACAACAACCACATTTATATATTCCATTGCAAATGTAAAGAGTTTTGAAAGATATGTTTACTCTACCTGACATAATAGTATTCTTTATGAAGTTGGTTAAACTTACATTTGGCGGGAGTAAAGAAAATGGTAACTGTTGTTCAGTTGTGTGTGCGGATCTGATTTAAATAAACCAGTTAAGAGTTTCAAGAACCAAAAAGCCTTGTTGGGTTCTCTAGTAAACACCTCCATACAACGCTACGCTATACAAGTTTTCTGTTCAATGACACAGCAGATGACTTTGTAAGTTAGATTTTACATCACTGGTGATCATAATCAATAAACCAAAATAAACAACAATCTTGCACATGCAGTGCAGCACCTTCATAATTAACCTCGTTACATACATAATATAGGTGGTAGCGATTTGAGGATCAATTGCCAGTCTACAGGTGCTGCCTGATGTGCTAAAAGAGTTAAATGATATGATTAAAATGAGTATTTAAATTAAAATTCTGAGTGGCTTGGTATTAGTTTACTTGGGGCAGTTTTATTTTTCTTTCCCATTAACAAAGTATTGGAATTTGAAATGAGAATCAACAAAGCAAACTCATATCAGAAGTTCAAATCATGTTTAAAATGTCTACATTATACAAGTACAGTACAGAACAGCACAGCATGTATTGTATTGTAACCTTCAGATGCACCGCCCTCTTTAATGCAGCCTGCTTTATGCCATTGCAGATCCTGCCCCCTGTACAGTGTGTCCTGAATTCAATTTCAAGGAGGAAGTTGCAGCCCAAGGTTTTTTTTATTGGCACAACCCCCCCGTGCAGGGAGAGAAGCGAGTCAGTATATTCTATATATATATATATATATATATATATATATATATATATATATATGTATTTGATGACATGGGATACTGGATTGTGAGCAGATTCTTCCTTGGACAAGCAGAGACAGTTTATAAATAGAAACAATACGTTAGACAGTAGTGTGTGTTAGGGTTCGTATTCCAGTGCTTGCATTTTGAGCACTTCAAGGATATGGGACTCTCTGTGATTGCAAATGGTGGAAAAATACCACAGGCTAGCAGCACAGTAACTGTTTATGTCAATGTTGTCAAGGAGAAGGGAGGTTCAGAAGGGAGGAGCAAAATAAAGCATTAACAGATTAAACAATCATGACTCAAAGTATTTTTCCTTCCTTCAGGACACATGCATTTTTATCTCCTCAAGGTTGTTTTAACAAGATGTAATTGAAACGACATTTCCGGACATAATCTCAAAGGCAAAGTCTGCCACAACCCAGCAGTCAATTAAGCTTTTAGCAGTAGCAGTTAAAGAACAATCTGTTTAATATTTTAAATGAATTATGTTCTTATTTTCTACACATTTAACAAGTCTGGATTTGGTTTAGTAACGAATTTGGACTTTCTCAATGGAAGCATGTGGGATTCAGGAATTGGGTTTCAGGTGGAGGTGGGGAGTTTATGTGTGTAACACTATTATTAGTATTTGTACAGTACATCACAAGCAAGGGTTGCAAAGAAACCTTTTTTTTAACTTTGACTCCTACTACGACACTATAAATGAACGTCCTGTGTAGTATGTATTAGGACCCCTCTGACCCTCACTCACACAGTTAGTGACTCTGGTTAGGTGGGGTTTTATAATGTGGTGGCAAGACAAATGAGAGTGAAAATAAAGTCAAAACTTTTGAGTAGGTCTTTGTTCTAATGAGAGGTAAATAAATAAAAAGATTTGTTAAGGCTTGGAGCAACCAACGTTTCTGTACCACACTAACATGGATAGGGTGTGCAATCAGAACTAACATGGGGAAACAGAAAGTCTGCATAATCCAAAAATACAGTTATAATGGGGTGCTAATATAAATCCTAACAATATATTTTTTGAAATGGTCAGGCTCTTAAATATGTTTGAGGTAAGACAGCAGAATGTTGTTAAAGAAAGTGTGTTGCACAAGCAGAGTCGATAACCGAGCTTATCAAATCTAGCAATCTAGATACGACATATCAGAAAACTTCAGAATACCCATCAACATGGATGAACCACTTAACTGAAGTTTTGCATCACCCAGAGTTGTTTGATCCTAAGAACAGGTACTACAAGGAGACTGAGAGGGCCTTGATTTATTTTGGAAACCGCCGTCGTATATGCTGTTTTAATGTGTGTCCACCAATTTTGCGGTATCGCACCTCACCGCTGCCCGCTAGCGGTGCCGTGGCACTCATGTGTGTCCCAGGCTTAAGGCTTGAACACACAGGATCACGGGTCATCAACATTTATGTAACATTTATTGCACTGCTTGTGGACTACACATAGTCCAAAATATTGAACATAAACCTAAACCTATAAAGACTGGTTACAGTACAGTAGTCAATTTACCCTTCTCCACTGCGTTTACCGTGGAGCAGTATCATTGTGATGTGTCATTTAAGCTCTCGCTCTCTTACTGAGCTAAACTGTACCAGCCAGTCCTGAACAATCTAAAGAGGCTGGACTTAATAAGTGACATTTATTAAAGTTAAATGCTCTGAAGAGGTCTAAAGGGATCATTGTAAAACCATGGTAACTAAAGTTGCATACCCACCACAGTGTTTGCCTCCTTCAGTCTAAGGTCACATTTGTCCTTTCTAAATCCCCACAGATAGAAGGAACTGTAAACTTTCATATCCAAAGAGTTGCATAAATGAGATAATCAAGCAGCATTACCTACTAAACATTTGGAATAATTACATTGGACCAGCCTTCAGCTCGTATTTACCAATGTGGCCTTGTGTAAATATTCCCATGGTTTTAAAGTAATCCAGAATCCAACTGTAACATTGAAAGAATGCCTATAGAGTGCCTGGGCTCCCCTAGTTGTCCCTGAAGCTGTATTGTGAGAAGGTGAAACACTGCGAATGCTTGTGCTGGTTTAAAGGTCATTGGAAGCAGAGGTAGGCAGGACTGCGTGCTTGAGCAGCACTAATGCACCTCCGGCTCTGCCTGGCATCCCTTGCTGATTCAGCTTTACCCTCTAAACCCTCTGTAGTCTCCTTCCTCGTACCCGTCTGTTAAATCAGACCTCTGCAATGAAGGTTAATCAATACTGATAGTGGCTTGTGCATTAGTTCACAGTCTGCAAGGCCTCTTTGAATCATGTTACCGGTCACCTGTGTCTCAATCAAACACAGCTACCAAAGTGTCCTACTTTTTACTATACTGGACTTTTTATAAATAGGCAGACTTTTTTTTTTGCTGTAATGTTAAAATCAGTGAAAATCTTCTCATACAAATGTTGTTTCCAGTGTCTGGGGCATTAATCAATATTAGTAAACTGAAGGTAAGGCATGTGATGGTGATTTCATTTTATTTCATTTCCTCGTCTCAGTCTAATACTGCATTACAGCCTGCACGGCTGGCATAATGATTTGTGGTTTAAATCAGTAAGTTCCTTCAGGAACCTGGGATGAAGGTCATTTTATTTTCTTCCTTGAACTATAACAAAACTCTAAAAATAGCAGCGCATGATCCATCTTTAAATTCAATTTTATTTAATTGGAAATGTTAGTGTTTAATTTTATATAATCTTTAAATTCTACATTTTTTAAATGTGCAAAACCAGTATTGCCGTCCGATACAGCCTATAAAAAAAAAGATGTTTAAAAAATATAATATTATCTGTCTCAAAGTTTTTACTTATCCAATTTAAACACTTGGTTATGAAATCATTAGTAATGCTAAAAAAAAAAGCTAGGCAGTCTCTACTCTGATACATTATGAGCATGAACAATTTACTCAAAGCCTCCACTAGTGTTTTCAACTATTATAACAACCTTGACTTGCATAAAGAAGGAAAACATTGAGTGAAATAGCTTGCATCACTCGATTTTCAAGCTGTGGTATCCAAAGCATGATCAACAATTACAGAAAAACATCATCTGTAACTGGCAAACCCAGGACTGGCAGACCCAAACAGCTGTCTAACAAGGATGATCAATGCTTGATGATATAAGAAAGAAGGCAAGCGTTGAATTGACAACAGAAGTGGCAGAAGGCACAAATGTCGTTGTCCATCAAATCAACAGTACAAAGGTCACTCTTAAAATCAGGACTTAAAGGATGTGTTGCAGTAAGAATACTTCTGTTAAGGGGGACAAGACTAAAAGGCTAAAATATGCACAAGGACACAGAAATTGGACTACTGAATAATGGTCAAAGGTGCTTTGGACTGTTGATGGATGGACAACGACACCTGTGCCTTCTGCCAGTTCTGTTGTCAATTCAACACTTGTCTTCTTTCTATTCCTTAAGGATATTATCTTCAAGTATTGCTCGTCCTTGTTAGACAGCTTTTTGGGTCTTCCAGTCCTGGGTTTGTCAATTACAGATGATGTTTCTCCATACTTGTTGATTATGTTTCGTATACCACACCTTGAAAATCAAGTGATGCGAGCTGTTTCACTCAATGTTTTTCCTTTTATGCAAGTCAAGGTTGTTATAATAGTAGAAAATACTAATGGAGGCTTTGAGTAAATTGTTGATGCTCATAATGCACCAGAGTAGAAAAGTGCAACATGTATATGACTTTTGCACAGCAGTGTATGTAAAGTAGGTGGGCCTGGTAGGGTTCAAAAGTTATATTGTAATAAGACTTGAATGGAATCAGAAATGTTTCTCAGTGAGGGTAGATCTACAGCCTAACTCCCAGCAAAGCAAGGTAAAGGCTGTAGAGCCTAAATACCCGCACTGAGAAACATTCCATTCAAATAGAGAAAATAAAGAGAAAGATCATAGCAATTAAATATTGGAACAACAGCACCCAGAACCACAGCTTCATAAAATGGTAAGAGGAATGTAAAAATATATTAAAATGATATTTGAAGCCACTTTCTCTTTAAAATTTAACACTGCCCATGCATCCCACCAAGGCAATGCAACAAAGGGCATCACACATTCAAATCGTATTGCTTATGTTTGTATAGAAATCTCTATAGACTCATACATCTGCCTTGGTGATGATCTGCTATTCCAACATATCTCTCATTATGCAACACATTATTTACAATAGACCACAGCATCTGATAATTAGGCATTTTAAACAGTGACCTTTAAAGTGAGTGGCAGAGATCCATTTTCAGGTCACTGAGAATGAGATAAATCCCAGCAAGTTTAAAGGGACTGTCATGGGGTGCCATGACTTAAATCTTGTATTTTTTCCCAGATTTAACTTAAATCTTGTATTTGTTCGCCAGATTTATAGGTGTTTTGAAAATAAATACATTTTTTTTTAAATGTGTACATTCAGATATCATTTATAAATCTTAAAATATTTAGCAAGTTTTCAACATTTAAATGCTACATTTTTATTTTAAAAATTAATATATATTTTCTTTTGTAAGCCCCTGAAAAATCAACAGTGAAAAAGGAGCGAGCCTAAACATAATATTTTGGAACCCATTTGTATTTGTTCTGTAGAAGGGCATGTTATTTCAAGCGCCAGCAAATTGAGATTTGATTCCATGTTCACCTGGGATAGTTGCCAGGATGTAGCACATTTTTTATCAGTGTCTAATGCTCTGTGTTTGTACTTGCCTCAAAAGATAACAAGGAAATGTCCCATCCTAACAATTATCCACACAGCACTGTAAACAGGAAAGAGTGATTATGACAATATGTTTAGTATCAATGACTGTGACAGAGATGGAATGATTCTTGGTGTTAGAGCTCCCTCTCGACCTGTGAGGGCACTGTGTAACGGGAACAGAGTACCCTTAACTAAATGGCACGACAATTTGTTCCATAGGGTAGATGGAAGTTGGTCATTTAGGAAAGGGGTGAAGCTACGGTACCCAAACTCAATGACCCAGATGGTAAATAGCATGGCATCTGAGGATTGGAGGAGCAGATGCGCTCATTAACCTAGGGGTCATGAGCGAGGGTATAAATAGGGGACCTATTGTAAGTGATCTGTTCCTTTGTAAATGGTTAGAACAAACCTAGAAGTAGTATCCTGTGTTGCTAAAAACGTGAGTGTTGTGTTTTAGTTGTCTGAGTAAAAACTGTTTGTTTGTTTGTTATTTTAGACTGCTACTAAAGATCCGGAGCTGTTGCTATTCAGCCAGCATCAAACCCGGACACCAACATTTTCCCTTTGTTCATGGAGAACTGTCTTGCACCACGAGCACTAATAATCACTCACTGGTAACTGTGTTTGTGTTTTGTGCTTCGTGTGTATGTAATAGAACTTGGACTTTTGTTATTTGGTTTCGGGTCAAACCCGAGGATTACAAACGGAGTGATACACGCCGTTGTATCACTTCCATCATTCATTATTTACAGGTGTTTGCCATAAGGCTCTGGACATTGTATAACAAATCAATAAACACCCTTGCACCTGAAAAATCATTGTCTGTTCTTGTATCCACTCTGCACTGCATGCACCTGTAATAAATCACCACTTTGTCACAATGACCTAAAAGCTACTTGCTGGACAGTACTCTGGTTGGTAACTTTGAAAACTTTCATTACACAAAACTGAAAACCGGACTGCCCTAATCCTTCCATTACTGTAAAACAGAAATTCACAAATACAAATTAAACCACTTCCCATATCCACGCTGCTTCTACAACAACAATGGCTGTGGAATTCATACTTAGGTCTACATGAACTTTAGCACACCCTACTAAATTGATTTGAATGAAATATTTGAGAAGGCTTGTAGCCTGCTGATATGCAGACCAAAACCACAAACAACAATAATAATTTGGCACATTAAATAAAAGACAGAGTATGATTTAATGTGTATGGTATGGTTAACCATAATAAAAAAAACATGATAAACCCATAGTATAAGCATGGGAAACAGGTCCACAAGAAACTACTACTGTAGGTTAATAAAAGTTCTCAGTTTGCTTGTCTTATTTTCAGGAAGTCTTATTATTTCCTTGGCCATTTCACCTGAGCAGTGTCTTTGGGGTGAAAGCATGTCAGTCAATAGGGGAAGAAACTGGTTGGTTAATGGCATAAAAAAAGGATGGAGACAATTCCACTAATGAAAAGGAAGTGCAAGAATACCTCAAATCAGAGCTAGCAAACTGATTTCTGTAACCTAGTGTAGTACCCCATCATATTGCAGACCTATACAGCGAATGGAAGTGCAAGACAAGTAAGATTTATGGAATTATTTTGTTAGCAACAATCACATTAAATTCTTAATAGAATTTATTTATTCTTATCATATAATAGTTCAATGATGTCTTGACCCCATCCATCCTAACCGTTTGTCCATAAACAGCATATCAAACTATCTTCTTCTCCCACTTTTGCACTTTGGTGGGTCCCATGCCAAACCTCAAAATACTTATTCTTAGACCGTGAAATGCAGTGATATATGCAATTTTTACAGTGAAAAAAGACAACCCTAACTTTTCAATAAAAGAAATTACAAAACAAAGGATTCATATAATTACTGTACCATAAACAATCTGAAACAAAATCCTTCACCGACTTCCAAAGCCAGTTTGTGTTTGTGTGAATACTTTTTTTTTTTAAATGCCAGTTCTTTTAACATGCATTTAATGGTAAAAGAAAAACTATCAAATTACTATACTGAGAAAGCATGGTAAGAACTGTTTTTGGAATGCTATCTTGTAATTGCAGTGCTTTGTTTTGCAATAATATTCACTGTTTTGTGCAGTACTGTACTTTTGTGGTTTAGACGCACTGATGGATATGACAGGTTCCACTTTAAATGTTAACCTTGAGTAAACTTGAGTATGCTCCACTGATGCATACATGCATAGACAGATGAATATATAAAAACACAAGTAACAACAGATACAATTGAGAATATTTGTATGGAAAAGTTACATACATAATCATGCCCTAGCATGCCCAGCAAACAAAGGCTTGGGTCTAATTGCAGACTTTTCCAGCAACACTGACTGTTAACATTCTAGAAGCCATTTCTCACTGAAACAGAATTATAAAAAAAAACTGTACCAGACACAGATACTACTCAGTTGAGTAATGAACTTCTGAGAAAACATCTGGGCTCAATTTATTCAGTTTTCGTTCCAACTATAATAAACATAATTTTTTTGTACTTTTTTGCTGTTAATGTTTGTATTTTCCAGACTTAATTTTCATTTTGATCCCTGTTAAACCCATTTATCCAGTCATAGTATTATAAGTTCAATAATATTGGGAACCTCTGACACACCCATTGCTGTACTTGAAACACAGAAGGTATGTACTGTTGGGACAGGCTACAGATGAATTTTAGTAATTTTCACTGCACCAAGGAATTCCAGTGCTCTAAAATACTCCCATAAAATTCAGTTATGACTTTTCCCAGCAAGGTATAGTTTAATCAAATCTAAAGTCCCTTTCATACAGGCATGCTCTACCTGGGTCGCGACCCGGTATCATGCGGGTCGCCTATGTGATTTCACGCTGCTTTTTGAAGAAGCAGGGTCGATCTGCTTGACAGAAGTAAGTATGCAATGCCCCGGAAGCAGCTTGTTACAGACAAATCCATCCAAGCTTCTCTGTATTGAATCGTCAGCCCAAATGTTGATTAGAGCAAATGTTTCTTCATCCCTGCTGCAATCTGGCTCATGGTGTGTCTCAATCAACAAAAATATGGCTAAATAGAATAAACAGAAATGTTGCTTACGGGCGTGAAACCTTCACGCAGGTGTGGCTGTTTCTTATTTCATCTGCTTACAAACACCCATCATGCATTTTGTCTCACTCGACCCGGGTCAAAACATCATCCTGAGGTGGGTTGTGGCCGACCCGGGTCAACCAGGGCACAACCCAAGTATGTGGTTTCACGCTACGCAGGATTGTGACCCAGGTAACCAGATCCCGGGTTGGAAACCGAGTAGGAGCGCCAGTGTGAAAGGGGCTTAAGAAAGACTGTAGTAAACCTCGCCATTCAGCTAGGAGTGTCCACTTCCCTTTATGGATTTCTGAAAAACTACAAACGGCAGTTAAACATGTGGCCACCCTCTACTCAACCTAATTTTAAGGGATATTTCAGATTTGCAAAGCTACTTCTGACATCGTGGGAGGCATCTATCCAATACAATCAGTTTTTATTTCCCAAAACTGCTTTGAGTGGACTAGTAATTACATTTGATAAACAGCAAAGAAATAAATTAACACAGACAAATAGGAATGGAGTCTCATCCCAAGTGTGGCATAAAGTGTGGTCTGCCTCCAACAAGGAATCTATCTGCAAGTCAGTGAAAGGGATTCATATAAAATAATAACCAGAAGCCAGTACACTATTTACAAGTGCACTGACCAAAAAATAAATAAAAAACAAACAAATAAAAAAAACAGAGTAACAGCCCTACTTGGCAGGACAAAAGCATGTGTGCAATGCCATTTGATAATGCTTCATTTGTGCAAATAATGACTGAAATTCATAATTGAATTTCTGAAAAGTTTTTGAATAGCCTATATGTTCCTCTTCATGAAGACCTTCTTGGTAACACTTTATATTAAGGTGCTGCTTATTAATGTTTTATAAATATACAATATGTGCTTAATAACTATGTTATAAAGTGTTAATAAAGCATTATAACCAAGCACTAACCTTAGACGGAATTACAGTTTTATAAAGGGGACAGTTTTTAGCCACTTATCTACTTTGGGATGTTTAAACGTAATTCCATCTATGGCTATCACATGGTTATAAACAATCAACAATGCTTTATTAACACTATATACCACCGTTATTACACATATATTACACATTTATACAACATTAATAAGCATCACCTTAATATAAAGTGTTACCAGTTTCTTAATTATGATGAGAAATATGGTAACATATTATAATTAATTGTAATGCTTGAAGTGAAATATCTGGGTCTAATCAAATTACAGCCCTGAATCCCAAACATATTGACAAATATATAAAAGATTAAAAATAAATCAACAGAAGGCAAACTGATCATTTTCTTATTTTTAACAACAGGAACAACAACACTGTAACAGAAAACATGATAACTGGAATTATGTGCAATACTGAATTAATGAAGGTGTCAAAGATACTAATACATATCCTGCCATGCCCCAACTATAATAACACCCTCCTAAGTGAATTTGTTACATGCATTATTAAGCATTAAGTCTTTGCCTTAAAGAACAGCTTTAATGGTATTAACCGTAGATAAATCCACACATCTGAACTTATTAGCAGTGCTTTGCAGACAGCAGTTATATGACTGTAGGGAAGTGAATCCTCCTGTCAATCGGCGTGCAGCTGCTCTTTTCATGGCTCAGGGGATGCATGTAGTAAGAGATTCCAGTCGTGGGTGGTTTGGTTGGCTATTCTTCTTTCTGTGGTTAAAGATTCAGTATCATAGTTTAAGCTTCATAGTGTTGGACATGCATTCTTTTTGAGTTATAAACAATTTTACCTTACCCGAAAAAGTTTTACCATTCTCTCGTTTTCCATTTTGGAGAGACCCGCCTCCTTGTTGGGTTACCTGAGCGAATCCTTTGTGCATTTATTATTCTCATTCCGGGAAAAAAAAAAAAAAATTCTAATACATCAAAGTGCAACTTGAAACAACATTGACTTGTTTATTTAAAAGACTGCAAGAATCAAATATTTATTAAGAGCTGTGTTTTCAAGAGACGTGCGCCTGACCACGGTCAAGAACAAAAGTATAAATATAGGCAAAATAAAATGTCTAGTCTACACATACTCTACTCAGAGTTATTAATAATAATAACAATATATTGTACATTTATATACAAAAGAAAAGTGAAATGCTGTGCCGTTTTATTTCGTGCTGCCTTAATATGGATTTCAGGAAAAATGTTCAGAGTCTGTTGATATTTTAATAATTGAAATGAATAACTTATATGGGCTGGATTGATATATTTAGTGCAGTTATGCGGTGGCAGCAATGTAGCACGGTTAAATTAATTTAGCTTGATTGGCCCAGCTGGTTAACAGGAATACACACATTAAAATGTACTGTGTTTAATATGTTCTGTTACAAATGGTAAAACAATAAGAAAATCAAGGATTGGTTCAAAGGGTTTGATGAAATTCATACAATAAACAGACAGCATGTGGACATTTTTTGTCTGTAGTTTATCTTTTGATCGTGCCATAACAGTTTGTCATTTTTTTAATTAATCAGGTTTAAATATACAGACTGTGGTTTATAAAAAGATTAATACCAACCTTGAGACTTACATTACCATTGAATTCCTGTCAAGAAGCTCGAAATCCTTTGTAAATGCACATAAACTGAAGACCGGCTGTCTCCAGCTCACTGGCCACTGTGAGAGACATCCAGTCTGAGATGAGAATTACTCACAGGCCGACGAAAAAGTATTGAACGCAAGAAGCACATCTGTTTTTCAGTCATGCTGTTTTTAATGTAAAATAAATGTAAAATAAAGATCACTGTATATTGCGTAGACTTTTGTTCATGTAAAAAAATCATTAATTTTAATTATATTTGTAGAATACAACACCCTAATTCCAAACAATACTTCTATATAAGGCATAGTAAAAGAATAACAAAGATTAATAAATCATATTAAAGCCCAGAGATGTACGTTATAGCAAAAAAGTATATATATATATATATATATATATGTGTGTGTGTGTGTGTGTGTCTGTCTGTGTGTGTGTGTGTGTGTGTGTGTGTGTCTGTCTGTGTGTGTGTGTGTGTGTGTGTGTGTGTGTGTGTGTGTGTGTGTGTGTCATGAACCATGGGAAAAGCATGGAAAAACTGCAAATTTACCATTTACTATGGTAAAGTTTAATAAGGACAGTGCAATATATAGAACAGTTTATTATGATACATAACAAGTACCCTATATAGTTAAGCACCAATTCATTACAATTTTACATTTTAAGCAACAAGGACATCAGACTTGCCTTTAAAAATGAAGTAAGTTCACAAAGCATTTAATTATTCAAAAAACAAAACAAAACCTTGATGTTACAGAGCTTTGAATGGATAGTTCAGGAGGTTCATTTAAGAGCCCCAACATGCACCCTCCTTGTTACTTATTTACACTAGCAGCTTGTAAAAAGTCAAATGTTTATTGTTAAAAAAGTTATACAACTATCCATAGTTGATTTCCTATTGTTAATTAATACAAACCATTGTGCAAACCATTCTGAGCTATAATGGCAAATGCATACAGAAATAGATAGACATGCTTTACCTTTATCTGAAGGAATTTGTTGTTCAGAAATAAAATGCACCACCAAACCTTCTTTTGCAATTTATTAATCTATTTCAAACCAAGCGTTAAATTGCTTTAGCTCAGTTAAAAATGATGTCATGAAAATTGAACCAATTTGAATAAGCTGTCATGCAAGCATAGAAAAACAAGAGGGTAGTTACATAAACGCTCAAATGCAAATTGCAGAAAAGATCATGATTACTCATCTGATTGTTAATCACTGCACATAGTGAGATCAGAATCGAATAATACACATTTTAAAGGATTCATGCAGTGGCTTCTGATAGATAAAGTACTACGCAGATGTATTACTAAATACAGGACTGGTGTGTGCCATACACTAAGTGGTCCATGTTGTCCATAGCTATGATACAGTGCACCCTGATATAGGAGATCACTTTGCAAGGCTTTGACCATAGGTGCCAACATTTAAATGTACGGCCTCATTGAAGTGCAGACAGATTGGATACTAAGCATGACAGGCAGTGGGTGAGAATAGCTGGTGAATGTGACTGACATGGAAAGTTGATGAAAAGCACTCATTTCTGGTGTTGCCTGGTATTAAGGTCCCAATAGACTCATTTACAAGCATTTGCAGTAAGCATTTTGGCACTAGGTCCTATTTTCACTCAAGGTTAATTGACAATAAATTGACAGGATTTAACATATATTTTACAATATTAACAGCTTTATTTAATGTAGACTTTATGTAACTAGGACTTATGTAACTAGGAGGCTGTGTGGTCCAGTGGTTAAAGAAATAGGCTTGTAACCAGGAGGTCCCCAGTTCAAATCCCACCTCAGCCATTGACTCATTGTGTGACCCTGAGCAAGTCACTTCACCTCCTTGTGCTCCGTCTTTCGGGTGAGACGTAATTGTAAGTGACTCTGCAGCTGATGCATAATTCACACACCCTAGTCTCTGTAAGTCGCCTTGGATAAAGGCGTCTGCTAAATAAATACATAATAATAAAATAAATCACAAAGCCAAGTGTGGCCCTGGGATTTCTTTTTAGAAAGACACTGACAGAGACTTATTTTAAGGAATTTTATTTTGTTCAGAGGACTAATATATTCTTGTAGTATATAACACAATATACATTCCAAATATATTGTACCGTGTAGTCTACTGTAATACTATGAGTTCTATTAATTGTTCAATATTTTACTACTTCACATTATATAGGGCATGGTTCTCAGGGCGCAAGCTAGGGCTCTACCTACCCTCTTTACCCTGTCAATCACTATCCATTTCCTATTTAAAGCACCAGTTTACCTTCTCTCCTCCTCCTCCCCTCTACCTTTTTTATTTATTTATTTTTTTCCGTACGTACCTCTTCATCTGTCTCCTCTGGGCGTTAATGATCACTCTTTCCTGACCTCGGGTCAGGCTTCAGCAACCCTCACCGCGTGAGTCAGAGGGGACCCCGGCCACACTCTATTCTTTCACAGCTCATGCGCGTTATCTCACCTATATTCAGGATTTCTTTTAATCCCAGATCATTTTCTTAGCGGTCCTCTGATTTTTTTTTTACAGGACATCGTGACCTTATGTAAAATTTTAAACTCAAGCTTCATGTGTCTTTATAGTCCCGTACAAATCGACCATGTCAGTGATATGTTAGAATTGATAAAAACATTTCTGGGGTATTTGCCCTCAAAGCAAGAAACCATAATAGAATATTAAAATTGATATGGAAATATATATCACTCAAGGGACGAAGCGGTTATTCGACATGGTCAAGGTGCTGGCCGCCTTTGAAAAAGAAGGTACAATGAAATAAAAAGGCACTCAGTTGATACACTTTGTTCTCCCTCCATTTTGCACAAATTATTTACATCCGGTTTGTTTACAAATCATGCACAAAAGTTCCTTCTCTGGCCACAACATCGCATTTCATTTAGAATTTATGGACTTTCTTCGATGAAAAGTAGTCCGCATCGGGGAGGTTGTTAGACATCCTCTGCTTTTGACCAACTCTGAGGAAACCTGATTTTTAGTCCTGTGTGAATAATGCAAAAGGAAAGGTCACATGTATGTGATGAATCAATTGCATTTACTAGTTTATTTTCATTGTCATTTTATGGCCTCTGTACGGCAGTAAAAATTACCCCAGAGTAAGGAAAATTCACTTCCAAACAGATTTTATATCATTGAATGTGGAAGTAAAATTCTTTGAATTGGTAAAAGTTATAAAGGACAATATTAAATGCTTATTTATACTATGCGAATTGATTTGACCTTTTTACAGATTTATAGTTTTATGTTTTAGGGCCCACTTTTCCAAACGAGTGCAGAAAACTGAAAAAAAAACACACTTAGAGGCATGTTTTCTGTACTCCCCCGCACCTCCCCTCATTTGGTTTCCTTTGTTTTTCCATATGCAAAACATTTTAAGAAAAAACCTTCAATGTTTTGTATAAGACTCATATTATAGTGCCAAAACCACAGCTATATCCTGTTGTGTTCAGATTAGTCCATTTGGTTGTTTTTGTTTAAAATGATTAATTAAACGTGAACTTACAAAAACAAGCCTGACTTGAAAAAATATTTTCTGTTGTATTAAAGACAGACGTGCATTCCCCTTTTTATATGCTATCAGCTCTGACTAATTTTCTGAGTTTTAATAAGAGCTAGTGGAACTCTGAAGTACAGGAGAGCTACACTATTAGACGATTGCACTTACTTACATTCACAAGGAATCAATTACATGCAAATTATATCAAGGATTTAGGAATTTGTTCCTTGAACAGGTAGCTTGGATTTGATTAGATTGTGCTGTGACAAACCAAGGGACAGGGTGATCAATGGGAGGTACGTAAGGGAAGAGGTTTTAATGGGGTTGTGTCCTCTCGCGAAATGGTGGCAGCGGGAAGGACTACAACAGACAAAATGTCCGCCCAAAAAGACTACAATTACCAGAATCCAGGATAAACACACAGTATGGTCAGCACACCTGCACAGGGTGTGGCCGGCCAAGATAAAAGGGGCCGGTTCACAACAAAATGGCGAAAAAGGTTGGTGTTGCATAATTGTGTTGTGGGAAATTGCAAGAAAAAGGTGATATTGCTTTGTGTATGACTTTGGACCGTTTTGACTACCCTGCCGGCTGTAAAACCCTGTTTGTGTATGAGAACCTGATTTGTGGACCAAGAACTGTATTCTGTTTATCCGACGCTACTCACTGGAAACAAAAGCCAAAATAAACAAACAGGCACTGACCTGTTTGAAAAGAACTTACTCTGTGTGTCTTACTTGTGTTGTCTCCCATACCGATTTGTGTTCAAGTCTGCCTACCCAGGAAAGACTTTGTCACAGTGCAAATAAACACTTGTACTTTGCTTGAACAAAAGTTATTGTATTTCTTGCTCTTATTGTATTACTTGTATTGTAACACTTGAAATGTATTTGCTTACGATTGTAAGTCGCCCTGGATAAGGGCGTCTGCTAAGAAATAAATAATAATAATAATAATAAACAATGTATATGCATCCCATGCAACCTTGTCTATTGAATATATTAACAAGCAACTTGGCACAGGTATGGCATATCATAGTTATCTTAACTATTGCATTCCTCTTGTTTAGACCACATAAAACAAATATTTCTTTGGAAACAAGAAGAGAAAATTGGTTAAGATAACTGAGATATTGTATACCTCTACCAATGCAAAATGCAACACATTAAATTGTGTAAACAGTTATTTTCACAGTGTTTTTTTGTTTTTTTTTATAGCTGATGATAGTTGATTAAATTGTGAAAGAGAAAGGCCTGTTCATTAAAACTTGCCCCCATTTTTATAAAGTTTTACAGTCTCTGCAGGAGAACACATTACTTTAAAGCTCTTTAAAAATAGTCAGGCTTCATGAACGCCAAACCTTGTATTATTAATTAAAGCAGGAATGTTAAGGTTAAACTGACACAAACCACATTAGATGGTGGAAGGTGGTGCAAGCCTAGCCACATCCTTGGGTGGCATACTTAAGGGGACAGCAACATACTCTAACATATCAGTCCTGTGTCAGTACTGGGAAGAAGGTCAATGTGACAGCATTGCTTAGTATACTGTAACTGCATCCATGGATTAGAATGGACTAAGTTATATCCAAAATCAGAAAAGCGGTTCTCAATATACTGGGACAAGTACCATAATAAGAACATGGAGATGCAGGTATATGAGGGAATGGGGAAACTCTACTAGAGATTCAATTATGTAATACATTCAGGCTGTATAAGAAGTATATTTTGATATAAAAACTGAAGGATCAGTGGATACCCTTGATGATTATGGTTATGTTACACTGTGAACCTGGTTATGTTTATAATGCATGGTTAGATTTTAGCTTGGCCAAACATGTGTGTTTTGGTCTGGTCTGTGTTCTTCAGTATACGCTAATTAAAAACATCACTCTTGGAAACACAAGGGCCCATCTGCACTTGCAGTCTGCAGAATCATGCGGCAACCAGCTGTTATATTAAAACATAACTGATGCACCTCAGAAATTTACAACTGGAAAGCCGATATTAGGAAAAAAAACAGCTTGAAATTCAAACATAGACCAAAGACAGCATTAGACTGAGTAATACTGTACAGCTGCAGCCTCACGCTGAGTTTCACGCTGAGTGGCACGCATCTACTTTCCAGTTTCCAGTTTTCAATATAAGATTCTCTAGAACTGTAAAATGATTAGGATGCTGATCATGTTCAATAGGAATTCTTCTGCGCAAGAGGATAATTATTGATAACATTCACTAATCCACAAATGCACATCACTCACGGCTGGAGTCAGAGTTACTACTGTCGGAGCCAGAGTTGCTGCTGCTGGAGCCAAAGAAGGAGCTGTCTGGGTGAACGCCAAAGGAGGAACTGTCTGCCCGAACACCAGAGAAGGAGGAGCTGTCTGCCCGAACACCAGAGAAGGAGGAGCTGTCTGCCCGAACACCAGAGAAGGAGGAGCTGTCTGCCCGAACACCAGAGAAGCAGGAGCTGCCTGCCCGAACATCAGAGAAGAAGGAGCTGTCTGCCCGAACACCAGAGGAGGAGGAGCTGCCTGCCCTCGACCGGGACTTCCAGACACCCAACTTTCGTGTCTGGACCTCTGGTCGCTGGGCCTAGTTCACAGGTCGCTGCACCAACAGGCACAGTTGTTGCAGGTGCCGGAATGTGGGCCGACCTACCCTCCAACCCACCTGCAAGAGAGTCTAAAGATGGACAATGTGGGACATGGAAAAACGGTTGGGTTTTAAAGGATGGGGGGGGCGGTGGTGTTTAAAGAGGAGGAGGAGATGGCCTTGGAATGGTCAGTATGTGTCGCACACATGAGGGAAAGGATATGTGGCAGAGCACAGGCTCTACAAGTGTGTGTGTGTGTGTGTGTGTGTGTGTGTGTGTGTTTGGTGGCTGGCGGCCATCTTGACTCAGGTGTGAAGGAGCATCCTGGAGTCAAGATGGCCACCGTTTGCACAGCCACCGACTATAAATTGGGTTTAATTGTTTAATTGAAAAAGTGTGGAATGTGGCCAGGTGGTGATTGTTTGTTTTGAGAGAGTGTGTAGGAGCGTGCAGCGCAGTGAAGAGAGAAAGAGCGAGAAGGACAGAGAGCAGCAGGTAGTGCTCTCTGTTTGTGCACCGGCATAGCCGAAGCTTGGGTGCCGTGTTTATTTTGCAGTGTTTCTGTTTGTAGTGTTTTGTTTAAACCATTTATTTTGTTCCTGTGTTTTGTTTTGTTGTAAATAAAAGGACTTCGAGAGTGCTAAACTGCAGTTACTGCCTCTGAGTTTACTATTCCTGCCCTTAACCGGCTTTGACCGCACATCACTTTATTACTATATATATATATATATATATATATATATATATATATATATATATATATATACACACACACAGCTATGGCCAAGTCAAATGAAACCTGCTGAATAATGTTACATTAACATGTTGAATTATATACCGCTATTGTTTCAGCCAGACTCAGTTGCTCTGTGTGTTGGTCTTGCGAAGGCCAATCTCTCTGGCTATCAACCCCTGGCAGACAATATGACAGAGAGTTATGAAACTTTTAAGTATAACTAATTTGCCCTTCAGTTTAATGTGGATTCAGGTATAACTATAACTGCCTCGGGAGATGTGTAAACGAATGCATGTGCACACGGTGTACAAGCTTCTATGGCAAGAGTGCCTTGATTTTCTATTATATATATATATATATATATATATATATATATATATGTGTGTGTGTGTGTGTATGTGTGTGTGTGTGTGTGTGTGTGTGCGCGTGTGTGTCTATACAATCAAATACTACATCACAGATCATATATTTGATAATGTACAAATCATACACAATAAACAAAGAGAAACAACATCTGCCAACAAAGACAATGCATTACAATGCACAGTAATTAATAAGGGGGTCAATAAATCACTCTGGAAGAACAGCAGTAGGACTGATACAGAGTTAAAGGGTGGTGGTATTTAGATCATTGACTGTTTAGATAATTAAAATAGACCCCCATGGTAAGCAACAACAACATTAGCAAATATTTAACCCACAGTTGTCTGACTATTTCTGTCCCATTTCCATAGCCCCAGGGAAACACCAGCATGGCAGAGTGTCAGGTTATCCTAACCGAATTTTAAATAGCAGAGTTGAAATCATGTTTATGTCACACTAGTACATTCCTTCAGGTATAGTATTTGGACACTAACAGATCAGAAAGCTATGCAAACCTAGTTCAATAGGTTACAAGTGAGTAGTTTTATGAAAACAACAGAGTGCACAGCATTTGATTCTGTGTAGGGGCCAGGACATTATCTCCTGTCAACAGTTGCTTAAATATTCTAAGATTTGATTTGTGTCCCATTGTGTGCTCAAGGGACATAACCTGTACCTCAGTTTGAAGAGCTGAGGGTTTTATTACACTGCTCTATGATTGCTACGTCAACTTAGCAGCAAAACCACAGTTAACAACTAAACACAAGTATTCTAAAAGGTATTGACAATGTTGACCCAGGGGACTTTTTCGACCTGAAAAAAAGAAACAAGGACCAGGAGTCACAAATGAGGATTAGATAAAGGGGCATTCAGAACAGAAAATAGAAGGCACTTTTTTACACAAAGAATTGTGAGGGTTTGGAACCAACTCCCCAGTAATGTTGTTGAAGCTGACACCCTGGGATCCTTCAAGAAGCTGCTTGATGAGATTCTGGGATGAATAAGCTACTAATAACCAAACGAGCAAGATGGGCTGAATGGCCTCTTCTCGTTTGTAAACTCTTATGTTCTTATGTTCTTATGCTGGGAAAATAAGATATACAGTATCCAAAATCAACATGAAAAGAATAGATGTTGCTGCTATTGTCAGCATGCTCTGCAAATGATTGCACCTTCATCTTACTGGACTGCGTTGACATGGCATGACTTGAAGTCCAATCTTGTTCGTTATTGATACAGTATGTACCTCATTTCACCCTTTTTATTTAACCTGTATTTACCTTTATACAGTACCTTTCTAACCTTTATATACACTGTACACCTCAGTATGCAAAGGTAAACAGTACAGCAGTGTGGATTAAAAGCAAAATAAACCAGGTTAAGCACAAGCAAGGTTGAACACAGATAAGTATGGTAAAGCATTGTTAATAAAACAACTTGATTATTAAGGCAAGGTATAAAATAAAATATATAAAAATCAAAATACCCATAGAAAAAACGATCGATTTTTTAAGTGCACTTTGTGTTTTTTTCAAATACAGGTCAGGGTAAGTGCTGCAAACTTTGCATGTCTGAGAACCCAGTAACATTGTTGGGAAAAAAACAACAACTGTTAAATAAGAGCTGCTTCAGTTTGGGGTAGAACACCTGATGTCACGTAAGTGATGTTATCATCAATTTGTACTTCAAGCCTGAGTCACGTGTAACAATGGACTCTATTCACTGAAGAACAAATGTTTTAGTGATTGACAATATTTTAATATATACTTCCTTGGGTAAATGACACATTAGAGGTCTAATTACAACATTCTTGAAAAATAAAATTGTGAATCTAGGTTCCCCAAGTGGCTCACCTGGGACAGTCGCACAGGGTGAGTCATTCAGTCAACAGAGTGTTGGTTTGTGCCTCAGCTGAGTCCTCTCGGATTCCACGAAGCATCGGCTATGGCGCTCCTGTGGGTTAAGTAAAAAAAATCTGCAAGGACAGTTTCTCCACACTGCACTACAGGCACCACTGAGTTCAAGCAGACATGTAGAGCTGACTTTTGTTCTCCAGGGGCATGTAGCTCATCAGTTTCTCCTCCTCACCCACTTGTCTTTACTGTAGTTCCCTGGGCTCTTGTGGGGAATTGCTGCAGAGAGGAAGAGTAATTGTCAACACATCCCTGGCAACACATCCTTAACAAAACACATTTTAAGGGATTTAAAAGAAATCTCAAGCATAAAGGATATACATTCTTTTTAAAACAGTTTGGGTTGAGATTGGGAATACAGACTATTATTTGGATTATAAAACAGAGATCTAGTAAAATGGAATAAGGCCTTCTATAATTATACATACAAAGCTATGTCATCAGTAAAGCCTTCTGTGCCCAAAAGATAAGCACCCAAAACAATCATACAACAAGCAGAGGCAAAATTTCCAGTGTGCAAATTAAATGTGAGATGATTGTCAAGCCAGACAGCAGCCAATGTGGTAATATCTTCAACCCCCCCCCCCACACACACACATCTTTTACACCATGGAGTAAAAACCTTTGGAAATCAAAATGAATGTTGATATATTGTTTTTGAGTATGAAGACGTTTTTAAGATGGTTTTTTAAAGGTATATTTCGAAAAGGATAGCTTGGTTCATACTTCACACTTGCGACCACTGAGATCCCTTGAATTACCTGACAGCTGCATGACAAGGGAGTACAGGAATCACCCTCTGCTACATTGACGTATGGACCTTTAGGCTGACGACATTTAAGTGAAACTTAAGTGAGTTTCAAGGTTCTAATGTATCGTTCGCTTTAGAGGGCCTTCACTGGTGGACTAATGATTGACTGAGATGATCTGTGAGGTTCATAATACAGTATTTTTAGAATCTACATGCGGTAGGATCCAAAGGGTTAACTTGTCATTGCTTAGTTTGCACTGTGTGTGGTTTGTTTCATCATATCAAGAATGTGACAAGATACATAAATAATGGTATCAACAGCATGCAGGTGTACGCTAACATTTTCCATGTTAACATCAAGGTTACCACTCGAATTGATTGACAACATCTTAAAACAGTAAGGGAAATGAAAAAAGCAATATTGAGTAAATTAATGTAAAGTGTACACCAACAGATTCTGAAGTCAAGATGCAGTATCTATATATATATATAAATGTTATTTACAAAAACTTTATAACATTTGTTACAATGGTTAAAGGATACCAGAAAAGTATTGCTATGTCACACATAAACACATAAAGTACGCTATGTTTTGGGACATGCTGCAAATCCCATCAACAGGATGCCATACTCCTATGCATACAATCCTGCATTTGAACAAGCTCTTGTGATTTATTACCAGCGATTAAATAACAAGAACTGGACTTTTGAGTAATCTCACCATATAAATGTCAACATTAATATTATTATGCACACAGTACTGTAGGTTGATAATTAACTGCTGTGTCAGTGATCAGCTGTTAGTAGCCAGCAATTATTTGTCTTTTAACATTGCTTTGTATAAACGCTACAGTGACATTTGGCAGAGAGTTTTATAATGAAATGGATGGCGCCAAAGGTCAACTTCGTGGCTGCATTTTAAAAGTCAAGTCATTGTTCAAGAAAGTGTATCTGATTGGAATTCATTTAAAATCTATTATCTTGGGAACCAGGCCTCCAGGTTTTACACGGGGAAACACACATTAATAACCTCTAAAGGACAGGTGACATTACTCCAGAAAATCATTGAATGGATCATTGTAATAAAGGATAAGTATCAGTTAAAAGAGTATAGCTGACTATCATTTTCTTAAAAAACACATTTTCTACAAATAAATCATGGAAACTTTAAAACATTTTCTAAACTTGAAAAAAGTTTCTAAACTAGTAATAATGTCAAAATGGTTAAAGAGCAACTTCACATGGGTATGACATATCAGTTATCCTACCGACTGAATTCTTGTTGCTTGGATTCACTTTGTATCCTTTTCTGTGTTGAGTCTACTCTTTCTAGTAACTTTTAAAAAGCTCCTCTGGGGTCTCAATGTAATGGTCAGAATCATGACTGACTTCCAAGTACATCTGGTGCACAAGACTGTAACTGCACTCTAGTGCATTTTAAGACATACCTTTGGTTGATAGGTTATTAATGGATACAATGGTTATTAATCTGTGAAATTGAAAATCATATACTGTGAAAATGCATTGCTACCCATGTATGATAAAAACAAGAGTTTACTGCCAGAAGAACAAAGCTTTGCATGAAATCATGTTATAAAATGACAAATTCGTTTTGGACTAGCAGCAGGAATGCAGGAAACAAAACTGGAACTGGATGCTTTTTGGGCCTGTGCATGGTGCAGCCACTGTATGAGAAAGGAGCTGTGGGCTGACCTAGCGACATGCCAGCAGAGAAATAGGAGAGAAGAGAGAGCCAATGATCTGGCTGATGAGGGGCGTCAAGGACTTGTCGGTATGCAACAAAAACACAAGCCACCAATAGCGCTGTCATCTTTTATGTCTGTTACACTTCCAGGATGACCCTGATCAAGGCTATAATATCACAAGAAATATACACTGTACAACCCTATTGCTGTCATTATATGAATATGCTGTCTCTCCATTTATAGGGCTATTTTAGCATGCCTGTATAAGGGCTTCAACAAGTATTGGGAAACAGAGTGATTGTTAGAGGTTTGTGTATTTTTCCACAATATGCAGTAATTAATTACCACATATTACTTTAGGTACAGTTATATACATAACAGACTTGAGGAGATTGCAGATGACAGCCAGGCAGGTTGTCAGTTTTACAGTAAGAACATCTTCCCTACAAGACAGGCTCATTTTGGAGTTGGATCAGCACCCTAGAGCTCCAGTAACCATAACTGACAAAACAGAGGCTTTTACACCCTGTGGCTTTAGTGTGCCCAGGCTCAGCATTTTATTTTTATTTTACTACACTATATAATGATCCAGGTAACTCACAACCCCATTGGATCACAAGCAGTCGCATTACCCACTATGCAATACTGACTACTGTCACCCACACCTCCATATACACACTCAGACCCTCAAACCAAGCTGGACCCTAACTGCCAAAATACTTTCATACATGGTCCAGGGGTGCTGGTATGAATCACTAATTGGAAGCTGCTGTAATAACTCAGATCTTTTATCATCTGTTTATAAAGTAACCCTGACTGGAATGTGAAATGGTCATGGCTAGAAGAGCTGAATAATAATTGGTAGCTGCTGTAGTGCATACAATGCTGTAAACATTGTGTGCATCAACAGCGTCAATTAAATAATGAAGGGTCAGGTTGGAATAAAGTCCTGCAGTCATCAAGACCGAATACCCTCTTATCATAAATTACACAGCTGAAGGGGTTGTACATAAACAGCTCCGAGTTTAAGAATAGTACTGGTACAGAAATAGCACGGTGCTATAACATGAAATGCACAATCAATGCTCAGAGAAATAAAGGAAACCTGAAAAGACATCAGTCACTGCTTCAAAGCCAAGCTGAGAGTCTGCATCACCATGACGACCAGGGTGCGATTTGATGGGGGGAATGAGGGGGGATTTCCCTGGCTCTGCTTTTTTTTTATTCCTGGCTCTACACTTTCAGTTGTCATCCCCCTGATAAATTTATCCCCGATAACAGATTTTGGATTAATAATGATTTCTTCAGGAAATATTAAATATATTTAAAATGATAAATGTATGCTGCATCATTTTTACGCAAACTGACTTCAATCTTCAGACCGTGAGATCAGTAGCACATTGTATTAACATGATTAAAAAAAAAAAAAAAATGAAAAGGAATGGAGTTGCCTTTTGATACCATACATACATGCCAACAGTCCCTATATGGTCGGGACAGTCCTGATTTCCTAGCAAATGTCCCGCGTCCCGATACATAGGAAGTAGGTCCCGATATTTACCCATAGAAAAAATTCATTTATTCTGCACAGAGTCAGTGAAAACCACACGCTGTGCTCTTCGTGCGGCTGACACATCTGCTGATCACTAACTTATAAAAAGGTAAGAATGCTTCATTATGTCTATTTTTACTGTCATGATGGTTATGTGGTGTTGAGTTGGGGGATATGTCTATTATATGATAATATATATATATGATCAGTGTCCCGCTGAACAGTTTCCAAATGTTGGCAAGTCTAACAGGACGTGGTGCCCTGTACATTGTTCTGTTTATTTATTTTTAGAACGGGGTACCCCTCCGCCCCTGTGTTATTTTGTATTTGTTTATTATAATTTTCCATTGTATTTTATATGACGGCGAGCGCCGCGGGATTTATTATTAATGTATTTAGGACGGCGTAGCCGAGTGTTTGTTTGGCAGAGGCGAGATTGGTGCTCGTTCTCTGCAGAAGGTGGCCATCTCCCGAAGTAAGTGTTTAATTTTGTTGGTAATCGGGAGATGGTCACCTGAATATAAAAAGCCAGCAGCTCTCCAGCTCGAGGTGGGTGTTGGAAGGAGAGAGAGAGAGAGAGAGAGAGAGAGAGAGAGAGAGAGAGAGAGAGAGAGAGAGAGAGAGAGAGAGAGAGAGAGAGAGAGAGAGACTACTGACCTGGTTTTTGTTTATTACTTTTGGGTTTGTGATTTTGTTTTGTTTACTGTTTTATTTTTGCTCTGTGAGCAAGTGTTTTTTGTTAAAATATTTTATTTATTTTTGTTTTTTGTAAATAAAAACGGCGCGAGCGCCTTTACCTGCAGTACTCCCTGGTGTCAGTTTTTGTTCCTGCTTCTGCCGTGACGTCACCGCTCAGTCACCCTGCCACAGCAAGTATGACTGTATCCATAAAAAATAACTGCATTTATCCTGAATGATGGCAGATTTGGCAAATGTGTGATTCCTAAAGATTTTTTTAGCAGTTGATTCAGTATAATAAATAAGTAACTTAGTGATTCTCTTAACTGTTTAAATTGTGTACTGCAGATGTATCAAGGCTTGCAAGGATGTTTTGTTGTTTGTCTTTTTTATCCCTCCCCCCCCACTGGAAATTTGACAAATCGCACCCTGATGACGACAGTGTTATGTGCTAAAACATGGTTCATGTATCTGGCTTAGGGGGGATTTCTAGGCTAGCTCACAAGCAGGAAATCAATAACAATACTGCTGCAGACACCTCCCTCCTTCTGATTTAGTCAGGATGAATGAGGATTGCTGTAACTAGCAATCTGTGTGTGCCTGACTTTCTAGCTTTATGCACTGCTGACTTTTACCAATTACCTGAGATGACAGACATAAACGCTAACTGATCCACTGTACAACACTCCCAGGGAATACGTTGTGTCCTTTTTCCATTCTATATATACAGTGATATCTTGGTCAAACTTGCTGGATGCCTTGTGCTCTCAAGCCTTCTCTTAGGCCACGAATGAGGCTCCCTTTGGTATATCAAAGTGGATATTAGCTACCAATGTGTGTGTAGGTAAGATGTACAATATTTAAAATGTATATTCGGGTCAGTTAAATGTAGCAAATTCTAGAATTACTCGATAGGCTTTTCGGTGTATATGTAGGATTAGATGAGCACGGGATCCAATGGGTTACACAGCAATCGCTTGGTGCTTACAAACGCTGTTGGGATATCTTATAGTACGTAGATAAATACCTGTCTTTATTCAATAATAAACTGCATTCAGTATATTGAGAAATCAGCTGCAATTTAGAGAATCTGATTCAAATCTGTATTAATCACGTCTATTTGGCAAAAGGCCAATACTGCTGGTGCTGGAACAGGTTGTTTAAGTATTATAGTGTAATCGTGGCAACAACAAATCAGTCTTTCCTCATCATTAAATGGAAAATGTAAGTTAATTATATTGTATTACACTTCTGCAGAGTCTTGGTCAGGGTGGCTGCCAAGCTTTAGACATTCAGTAAATGGATTGCCAAATGACATTTTGTTGCCAGACTGAAGAGAGGGAATTACCTGATAGCTCAGGTAAGGCTTGTTATGCTAATTTGTTAAGGTTTGAATAGAAGTGACCTTGTGTCTGCTGGTACTGTGCCTTTTTGGAGCCAGTGCCATTGTACCCTCATATTTAATGAGCAGTAAATTCACAATCATGTAAAGAAAAGACAAAATGTAAAAAAGTAAATCTGGCTCAGTTTTGTATTGCTGCAGTTGTAGGGCCTAGATTGTGGCCACAGATTGTGGCCCTAGATAAAGTGGTCTGGGTGAAGTTGCCTTCACTTGCAGTAAAATGTAGACCTAGGCAAGAGTTGCCTTGTCTCGCTAATCCACGCTGTCGGTCTTACCAGGTGCCACCTCACCAAATCAGTAACTTAGCTCTCACTAGTTCTACCCACTCTGCCATAATCCCCCACACCCCCGCCACTGACGGACAGGATTCTAGCCCAGTCACCGACCACAGTCAATACAATTGCCCCTAGTAACAGGAAACCAATATTTTAGTGCAACATCATGAAAGCATAATGAAAGCAATGCAAAAGCAATGCAAGTCACAGACTGTAATCAGAAAGCACAGTAAATGCAGTTACTGCAACATTTCCTTGCAAATAGAGTTAGATCACTTGTCTTAATTGAATTAAAACTGCAGAAAGTTTGCTTGATATTTGATAAAAAATACCCCTCAGCATATAAATCTTTTTCAGTGGTGCATGCCCTAGTTTCACAAGCTTTATCAAATGCTGCATACTTTAGAAATTGCTTTGCATGCTTGTGCTAATGAAAATTATAGCGGCAGAAATTGGGTCATGCTCATCATCACACCTTCAGTTTATTATTAGTCAGCTTTGAGCCAAACTTAAACAGTTTGCAACCTGAGAAAAAAAGCCTCAGAATAATTCTTGTTTTATTAATAGAACAAACTTTTGTAATTGGAGACAGTATTGCAAGTATAGTGTGTCACAGATTAGTGTCAGAATGTTCATGTTGGAATGGAATGCTTCATATACATTAATAAAGGTTTTAATGATACATTTACAAATGTATTAATTTTAAGATACAATTAACATTTCACTCATTTACTTTTTATAGACAATTATATCAATTTCATTTAATTGGATTACTGCTAGTTGGGAAATACATTTAGCTTTGCTGCTCATATGACGGTTCTAAACTTGCAAATATTGCTAGAATTTCTTACCTTTGTATAAATTTTACACACCTCAAGGGGGCAGACTGTTGTTACACTGTGTTCATTACAATTGAGATAATCTTAACACCCACCTGCAGACTATCTGAAGAGGGTTAGTTCATTGCAGTTGGTACTATCTTGCAGACCATTATTAGCCCTGTCCTGTGTACTCACTACAAGATGATCTCCAGTTAGCAGACCTTTAGGTCTTATTTACTTATTATGGTCACACCTGCCTTTCAAACATGGACACATTTGCAGACTGGATCATTTGCTTCGTTGGTCTGACGCTGGTGCTGTTTTTAACAGCAGTCTTGATAGTCAGAATGCCATTCAAAATGTCTGTGGACAGTTGATTACTTACGTCTGTTTTTACAAGGTTCATCTGGGAAATCTGGGATCTGCAGTATAGTGTGGCAGTATTTATCGACTGCAAGATCCCATCAAGCCAGTCACTTGGTATAATTTAAATGTCTAGGCTATCCAGCATGTTTCTGTCCATGGGTAAAGCATTGTAAGCTGGACGGTGTCTCCTGAGCTCGGTGTGCTTTGGAGGGAGACTGAAACAGAGCCGGGAGGGAGTGGGAGTGGCAGCGGCAGCATCGACGGCACATACGGGCAAGTGAGCACGCAAGTGAGCACTGCACTGGTTCTTTTTCATTTTTTGTTTTTAAGTTTTTGAACAATGTAAAAAGAACAATGAACCAGTTTGCATTTCCGTTTTAAGTTTTTGAATAACGAACAGCGAACCAGTTTGTTTTTTTCATTTTTCAAAAGCTGATTTATAATTATTTAAACACAATAATGTATAACTTTTTAGTCAAAAAAGAAAAAAAAAATAGAATAAGAAATGTTTTTGACCATCTTTAATTAAAATTAAGAAGTTATTTTGTCTCACTTTTAATAACAGTGTCCAAGATCGGTAGACTAGTTAATAAAATTCACTTAGTAGCGATACCTCAAATACCCTTATATTCAACTCTTAAGCAGCTGTCAAAGTAATTTTATTCCAAAACACAGTATAACAGTTTATAACCAAATGTATACACAGATATATACTTCAGTTAATTCTTTCCTCCATTTACAAACTTGCAAAATGTAATAAACAAATAATAATCTTGTGTTTTCTGTCCAGTTTGGATAGAAATAGACAGAGGCAGATTAAAAAAAGGAAGGCTCAAGCCGCGTTTATTTGTACAGAAAAATAAATCAAATAGAACGGACGGGAACTGGAAGTCAAAAAGTAAAATAAAACATTGTAACTATTCAATCTCTATTCTCAATTACTTAATCACACATACACTCCTCTAACACCATCCTGTTCCCCCAACATTATTATTATTATTATTTGTTTATTTAGCAGACGTCTTTATCCAAGGCGACTTACAGAGACTCAGGTGTGTGAACTATGCATCAGCTGCAGAGTCACTTACAATTACGTCTCACCCGAAAGACGGAGCACAAGGAGGTTAAGTGACTTGCTCAGGGTCACACAATGAGTCAATGGCTGAGGTGGTATTTGAACCGGGGACTTTCTGGTTACAAGCCCTTTAACCACTGGACCAAACAGCCTCCTATTACAATGTGGGCAGCCCCTATATACCCTCGGGTCACCCCCTTGTGTCAAGGCACAGATCCCCAAGTTCTTCCTGCCCCAAACATGTTGCAAAACTCTCTCTCACATACACATAGACACACACAATGCAACTATGATTTAAGACAATCTGAGTAGTATTAAATCCTCCTCTGGGTCTCTGGGTACTTTTCCATCCATCTGGCAACATTTACGGTAATAAAAAATAAACTACAAATCCTAGAATGATAATGCATGGGGATGGAGTAATAATTTGATGTACGATTAATGACGATCTGAGCAGTTTTACTGCCTCGTCCGGCTAGTTTTGCCTCTGGCTGGCAATGTTTGTGGTAATAAAAAAATATAAACATATCCTAGAATGATAATTCCTGTTGGTATGTAATGCCTGGGGAGTTTGTAACTAGTTTATGATTCTTTAGGTGACCTACTTTTTTATTTTACTGATAGCGCTGATTTTTTTGTTTTTATCCATGGAGGGGGATGAATGTCTCCGAGCTACTTTCATTATAATGTCGTAATCGCATATGCAATTACCCACTCACTGACGTTCAGTTACATATACAATATAAATGTCATAGAGGTGCTTGGGTGTGTTTGCCATTCGCCTGCCAAACATATTCGACAGTACACCGCCTGGAGCCCCATTTTGGTCATTTCCTACTCCAACAAATATTTTCATACATGTAAACTTTCCCTGTTGGGGAATTTAAACATACTGTGCTTGTAATGCAGCCCAAAGTAAAGCTGTATTGCATCTACAAAGAGGTGTATTGTGCTTTTGACCTTGAATCACAACAGAAAATGAAAACATATCTATATTATATGATAAATCATGTAAAGAAAGAATGTAAGTGGTATGTGTGTCTGAAACTAACCTGTCTAGAGATTTGTATGAGATTTGACAAAAATGAAATCTCTTCATATGGGCCTATATGCGCCTTCAACTCTATACACAACCCTTACATACTGTAAACACAGAAGGCAACACTGTGGAAAAACGTAGTGGTTACAAACCAAGTCATTATGTTTTAGTTGTAAAATTGATTATGGGGCACTAAATCACAGCCTGGGAAAAAAAGAGATCAGTTTGTGCAAGTCTTCACAGAGATCAAAGACAGAGATTACATGGGAAAAATATTGTGAATGATATCAGGATGTCTGCCTTTCATTTATTGCAGTTTACAATGAAATTCCAGAGCAGGACACACAATATACTTTCAGATCACAATCCAGTTGTGTGAAAGATTTTTATGAATTTATTTTAAAAAAAAAACCCACTGTACTACACTGGTGTGTAATAGGTGTCTAATCAAGGTCAACTGTGTCATAAATTATTCTCAGGAACATTCTTTTTCAAATAAAATAACACACAAAAGACAAAATAATCATCAGTGTTTTTCAAGGATTATTATTGTATTATCATCATATGGAAAAAATATCCTAGAATGTATGGAAAACATTTACTTCAGACAGTAAAGTCTTTTTTACAGCTTTACTATCTTTGAATCAATTAATGTCCTCTGAACCAAAGGACATTGAACAGCACTTGATTTACAGTAAATATGTCCCCGGTTAGAACAGGATTTTGAAATAAGAAATCAGCACATTTGCACTGCGTGTTCCCACTGTGTCTTAGGGTGGTGACTGGGTTTCTTCTGCAGCAGCAATAGCGATGATAACGTCAAGAGGAAAAGAGGGAAAGGTTCACTTGGGAGGGGTTACAGACTGCAGATTAATGCAGTCAGCTCTACATAGAGAAAAAAACATATCGAGAAGGAATCTGAAATTCTAAATATTCTGAAGTCACAGTTTCAGACAAATAATGTAATACAAACCAACTGTGATATGTTTAAACATGCAGTATGTGTATTATGAATAGTGAGTATACTGAACAGCCATGTAACAAATACACATTGCTTATTTCACGAATGACAAAGGGTAGACTTTGGATCCCAACTTCCTGACTTTCATTGTTTCAATTGATATGACCTTTGTTTTTGTCCTTCAAATTATGTTGGTTTCATCGCTGTCTGCCAATAGGCAGCTGCGTGGTCCAGTGGTTAAAGAAACAGGTTTGTAACCAGGAGGTCCCCAATTCAAATCCCAGCTCAGCCACTGACTCATTGTGTGACCCTGAGCAAGTCACTTAAGCTCCTTGTGCTCCGTCTTTCGGGTGAGACGTTGTTGTAAGTGACTCTGCAGCTGATGCATAGTTCACACACCCTAGTCTCGTATCTTGTAAAACGCTTTGTGATGGTGGTCCACTGTGAAAGGTGCTATATAAAAATAAAGATTATTATTAATAATAACAGTATATATTTTTTAATAGGTAACACTTGTCACATAATATCAATCTGCTCGACATGCCATCTAATACATTGGAGGCAAAAGACCTTCAAAACTATTCCAGTATAAAATGGAGGAATTGTGTTTTGAAAATGACAAGTCTCAGTTATAATACAAACCAGCAGACAGGCACCACCTACAGGCTTTCACAGGTTTTACAGGTAGTTGTTTGTTGCAGTATTTGCAGGGGTGTTACAAATACATTGACTCTGTTTCAGAGCTTAAAAGGATAAGATCTTTAACATTGCTGGTGTTTACCTGTTTGCTTTTTCCTGGTTTCAGAGGAATATCAAACAAATGCTGTCAATAAACAGAGGAGTGCATCATAATCTAGGTCAGGTTTGGGAGAAAGGGAGGTGAAATGAACATCTGAATGGGAGAGTGGATATGAGCTTGAATCACTATAGACCGCACACTAAGCACTGAGGCCCAAATTTATAAAGGGGAAGAACCGACAGCAAAAAGCCACATAATTACAAACCTCTCCCAATAGCCCTGAATAACTCCATGCAGCTTCATACGAACAGTCTTCAGTTTAACTACGACTTATATCTTCTTAAAGTCTGATGCGGTTACAACTCTCCTATTTCTTATGTATGTCTGTATTTCTGACTATGTATGATTTTTTTTTTTCAAACTCGAATTTAACAATACTGCCTGAACCAGTATTGTTAAATACCAGAATGCCATATCAAAAACATAAATTCATAAGAGTATAAGAACATAAGAAAGTTTACAAACGAGAGGAGACCATTCGGCCCATCTTGCTCGTTTGGTTGTTAGTAGCTT
Source organism: Acipenser ruthenus (assembly GCF_902713425.1). Classification (NCBI taxonomy): domain Eukaryota; kingdom Metazoa; phylum Chordata; class Actinopteri; order Acipenseriformes; family Acipenseridae; genus Acipenser; species Acipenser ruthenus. The sequence goes on from NC_081197.1 coordinate 44,506,865, forward strand.
ATTGATCCCAGAATCTCATCAAGCAGCTTCTTGAAGGATCCCAGGGTGTCAGCTTCAACAACATTACTGTGGAGTTGGTTCCAGACCCTCACAATTCTCTGTGGCCTCACAATTCTTCTGTAAGCATTACTAAAATAATGGTGGAGGATGAGCCCTCATTGTATTACATGTACTTTAGTCCGCCTCGGAAAATATCGTTCCATCTTTTCTTAATCTCCTCCACTGTTCTTATAATAATGCTACACTCTAGAAGTAAAGGCTCTCATTAGAACCTTGCTTTGCCACTGTGGGGAGACCTTTGTGGGTGATTCTAAGAACATTTCTTTACATGGATTGTATATTCTCTGTTTGCAAACTTTCTTTTTTGTCATGTAAGCTATGAAACATGTATTGGAAATTAGAGTACGGTATTATAAACTGCAATTTACAAACTGACTTGATCAGAAGGGTTAAAAAATTAGCTAAATGTTATTAAATGTTTCTTTGTCCTTGAAAACGATGTCTCTTTCTTGCTATAGACAACTCCCCCACATCACCTTGCCTTTTATATAGTCTACTGTCTGACTGCGGCAAATTAACGCCTGCTTTTCAGAGTTCTGAAAATAATCAAGCAAATACGAGGCCCGCAATTACTGGCAGCTTTAATAAATTAGACAGAATATTTAATAGACCTCATTTGCAAAATCCCCTCCCAATTTTAGCGGTTTCGTTCAGAAACGCCCCAGAATTACATATGCATCAAGGGCTAAAGTGCACAGAGACATTGCCCCCGCAAATCACGTATTAATTGTGTGTTTATGCCATTGCGTGTGTTTTATAAATCCCATCCAAGAATTCAGACCCCTCAGTGCAATCCTTTTATAAATCTGGGCCTGAGAATCTATTTAGAAAACATGGTGAACAAAGCCCAACCCAATCAGTTGAAGGTCTCTTTAAGGAATAGTTGGAGTCTTCAGCTGTATTGAAAAAGATAACCAATAGCATTATGTAATGGAAATGAAAAATAATTCAAGCATAACTTATGATAAGAACCACTGACCCCAATAAACACTATTCTTGGTCTATCTTACCTAAGGTAGCATATTTACGTTGTTCAAGATTAATGCTACTTGGGGTCTTTGAAACTATCTTATACTGTTCCCAGATTAAGTTGAAAGCATGGACAAATAAAATAATTGACTTTAAAGTGTAATTGTAAAGGCATTATTAATTAACCTATCTTTTTGTGCCTGATTAACCAGCACAAAGTCTGAAAACCAGCAAAGCGTCGGTTCTGATCAATGTATGTAACAGGCGGAGGCTTGGGCATGAACCTGCAACCACACACACACCACAAGCAAGCATCTTAACCACTATGCAAAAGAGCTGGGCTCGTCTGCATATGCGGTCTCAGAACTTTTCTCCTCATCTCATCTGAATGAAAGGGGACAGCAACGGCAGTGCATCAAAAATGCTATACAGACCATTTTATTAAATGCCCAGGATCATGCAGGTAAATCTAAAATAGAAAGGGTTTGTTTAGAATTATTCAAGGACTATACAAGGCTCCTGGTGTAGTAAAGCGTTTTCACAACATCCATGTAATTCAAAGTATGCAAGACAAAAAAAAAAAAAAAGAAAAATAAGCAAGTGGAGGGTGGAAGAGCAATGGAGCTGACAGAAACAGCAGGTATTATAAATGTGACACAGTCAATGGTTTTGCTACTTGGCACTTTCTGAGTCTATTTCTGTATTCCCCTTATCCAGTTCATTTATCAAACAGCTCTTTGTAAACGTGTGCTGCCAGAGGCACGAGTCTCAGCAAGTCTGTGTGTTCACGGGGTTGGACTGCATCAGACATCACGCAGCACTGCGGAGAGCCTGTGTGAGTGACTGGGTCTCTGAACACGTTTTTGTGTTGGGCGTAGAAAGGGGTGGTGGTGGTGTTGGAGAGAGGTAATGGCAGGATTAAGCAGCTGTGAAATTGCTGCAGTGCACAGCTTTGACAGTGCATCTTGTGATGAGTCATCCCTGTTGCCTAGGCAACTGCCACTGGAGGCTTGTGCTGTTAAATAACCTCAGGCAGGAGCTATTCTACCTGGAGCCATGATAATAATACCTGCAATGGAGATATCAGTCTAGAGGTTGTTTTAACCTTACTGCTTACAGTGAACAGGGTTCTGTTTTATGCATTCTCTGTGCAGGTGTTAACCCCCCTTGCAACACAAATCAGCAGTGACAAGTTCCTGTTTTTAACAGAATACTTAGTTGGTTATTTAGTTACCGTGTTGTTACCATTGTATTGGGTCTGTAATTAGATTTTTTAATTTTTCCTCACTTGCAGCTTAGAAGCTGTTTTAATGTACTACCCTTGACATCCAACTCCTCCTAATCAGGTAAGGTCATGAGTTGACCTTAAACTCCACCAGACAACTGCAAGGAGGCATTCCGAAGAGACTCGAAGGGCAAGAGGACGCAAAGATTTGACGGGATGCAGGATATTTCACAACACCGGGGTTGTGTGAAATGTTTTAGTGATGGCTAATGTGATTTTGACACAATCTGTACTTAAACACAAACTTAAGCACAGCTAGAGCTACATGGCATTACGTCTTCTACAGTTTAGAATGTTTGAGGAATGAAGGAGAAGGAGGAGATATCTTGCAAATAGAGTATATAGGACCAGATTGCGCTAACCACAACACCACCGTGGCAACCTGCTAAATGACTAATTAATAATGTTGTTTAAAGGGACAGTTCTTATACAGGCAGGTACCTGCAAGAATGTTACCCAAACACTCTTCCAGAATAGACTTCGTTTCTCAACTAGTGACTCTCTGGCATTCAGAAGAAGTGGTTACTTCACTACCTAACACCCCTTGAGTTTTAAACAGTGGTGTACTGTCCTACAGTGGCTTTTCACTGCGATAACATGTAGCATCCTCATAACCCATGGAACACCCCAATCATGAACTCTGTGGCTGGGCTTCAATGTCCTGCCAACTTGAACCCATAGACCTGTCATCCTTTACACCGCATTGGAATGAAAAGTTGTTTAATTTTGGTTTCGACATTTTGAGACTCTTTTTCAACATTGCACTTGTTTTCTAAACAGAAAACTGCATTATTGTTCATGGGGTTTATTTTGCTCAAGAGTTTGGAGGTAAACAACCCACTCTCTCCCTTTGAGTGCCTGCTAATTATTCGCCTGTCCTCATTGTTGGAATAGCCACAGTCCTCTATTCATTCTATTTATTATAACCTCTTTACAGAATTCTGTTAGATAGCTATAACTGCCGTGCTTGATGCTTACAGGCCTAAGGTTACAATAACATCCTACAAAGTAGATGTCTATAATAATGGAAAGAGGGTGTAATATGATTACAAATGCAATGTGCAAAGAAATTCCATTACCAGCCTTTTCCTGACATTTCCCAAAATCCCAAATTATATCTTGTTTGTTGTTTTTCTGGGCACTGAGGAAGATAATGACATGTTTTCTGCAGGGCATACAAAGCTGACGTCCTGTGCATGTACAGGGATGGGCAAAATGTGAAAACACCAGCAATATGTTTAGCATACTTTTGAGTTACTAGGCTGCCCTACCCATTAACTGGTTCATTTTTTTTTATGAAAATGGCTTACCTGACAGGTATACTGTATATACAAGCTGCACCTCTCTGTTGCATGTCAGTTTCAATCATGATGGACAAGACAGTGGATCTGGTAATCCTCCATAACTTCAAAACGTTCAACGACAAACTTGTCATCTAGTGCCTTACACTGAAGTACACTAGAAGGCCGGAACTGGGTGCTACGTTTGCCAACGTGATTTTCTAAGTTTGATTGAGTGTTTTTGAATTTACCGTATTAAAGAGCCAGCATCATGTCTATATAAATTATAACCTGTAAGATGTATTGGGCCTTGGTGGTATTGGGCCTTTGTCTCATTAAATAAAACAGAACAGAATTTCACTTTTTAAATAAATGTTATATTATTAGGGCTACAGCATTATCATAGTTGTCCATTTCACTAGCGTATGTGTATACGAAAAATCCTTTCTTATATTTTATTTAGCCTATTTATCCTTTTATTGCCTCTATTCTTTAACATCAGGCAACCGGTATTTTTTGTTGTTGTGTAAATCAAGATTTTATTTTATTTTATTAATTTTGTAATTGTTTGACCAGATGCTCAATTTGGTACTAGACTTTAGTATATGTTTAGAAAATTTGAATGACAATTTACTTCCATTGAGGTGAGCAGGCCCACTGCCACAGCTACTTTTGAAAACAAGTCGGCATTATTTTTTAATAGTACTCTGAGTTTGTGAATTTAATTTCTGGTTCTTAAATGGGAAAATATTTAAAGAGATTTCTGAACCCACCCTGCAAGAGGCGACTCTCTGAAATGGAAAAGCAAGAGAACCCCAAAACAAAGCACAGAAATGTGTTCACGTTAATTAAAATAAATACAAATACCGTATATATGCCTTGGTCTAATATAAAATCTTAGATGTTTTTTACAAATTAGACCCTATTACTTTTACAGAGCTTCGTTGTCATCCTGCACGTCAATAGATGGATTTTAAACCATTAGCTCTTAGCCTATTAGAGTGTGTCTGGTATGTCAGCCTTGTATCTTCCCTCACGGAGGTCCTCTGATTCCAGCCTCCTGTATGGTGCCCATTTTAGGACATCCTCAGTCGTCACCCCTTCTCAAGAGGTCAGGATTGACTCGAGGAGGGGTGACGACTGAAGATGTCCTAAAATGGACACTGTACTCCTACTTGTCCATCACGATTCAACTGTGAACTAGAGCTGAGATGCGCCCACTCAAACTCTGGCTGATTTTCTGAATTTCACTCTAAACTAAGATCATTTTTGTTTTCCAGTTCTTTATTAAGCTATAGAACTCTAATTCGAGGAAATCAGCATCTCATAGCTTATCACGTCTTATAATTAAGAGCTACTGGTCAGACAAGGAGGCCAACTACCAATGAAGGATAATCAGGATTTTATTGCATTTAGAAACCGTTAAGCAGTGCCTTTATTTTAAATCTTTCCATGTTTCACTTTCCTTCCGTTTCCCTTTCTGAAAGATGGACATTCTATCTGAATATTCGACAGCCGTCTACCGTGTCGTTGTGTCCTGCAATGGAGCTTATAGATTGGTGGATGAAAGTTCCTGAGGTTCTTAAATCTAGTTCGAATAGGTAGAGGACCTCTCTTGAACTTGGTACTGATGAAGGAATTAACTCCAAACCATTTGTCTTCTTGACTTAGTTATTCCAGGGCTTACTGACAAGCTAATTTATGGACCCCTTGCAAGGATTTCTACTCATTGTCTAGTTAACTATTATTTTCTCATGCACTGTAAATCTCTGATAGCTCTGATTGTATATATGCAGCCATGACTTGGAGGAATGTCACTGACCGGCTTGTTTTTAACAGTTTTACCAGACTAGATGGTCAAACTGTATTTAAATAAAATGTTACTGCTGAGATTTTTAGTACACAAAGTATTTTTTTTAATAGTTTTATCTGTCTGCTATATTTACTGTCTACGATATTTCTAAATATGGCATTGTCCTTGACAATCACCTGTAAAACGTTAGCAGCATTACATAAAAAAATGAACTGTAATTGCTTCATCTTCCACAAGATGGTGAAGTTGTCTCTTTCATACACTCATCTATTGTATATTAAAAAATGCTGATGATTTTTTCCCACCTGATAAAATCTCACGAAGCACCTAATCATCATTTTCACTTTTATAATGACTTCAGTATAACAAAGGGAGACTGTGAATAACAAATTACAAACACACAGTCCCTTATCCTTGTGAGCCAAGAGAAACTGCCACTTTGTGCAAACTGAGGGACTCCATTCTTATGGTAATGAGATTATATATATATATATATATATATATATATATATATATATATATATATATATATATATATATATATATATTAATAAATAAAGTTAATAAATACCTGATGTTGTCTTGAACACCAGGTTAACAACCTTGTTCTTTTTTTTTAATGCCATGACATTCACATAATAATAAGTGTTAGATTTTTATGATATTTCAAATATTCCGAGTGACTACTTTATTTTAATTTGCTGTCATTTTTTTTGTTTCACAGACAAAGTATGCCATCTAGTGGACAAAATTGTCATTACAAGACATGGCCACAAATAAATCCGGTTTAAGGAAGCCTTGGTATACGGAATACAGTATAAAAGTAATTTTAAATAACCTCAAAAGTCTAAAGATATTATTACAACATAGCATTTTCGGACCTGTTTACTTAAAAGTTTATAGGATGAACTGGATGTTAGACTTGTTTATACAGTAGTTTGTATTCAAACACATTTCTGGTATGTAATAATATTTAACTGCTGCTACTTTTTCTCTCAGTATTTATTTGTACTTAATAAAACTGATTAAGAGTAATTTCTGCTCACTATACCTATTGCATCACATTTTTACTGATTGATTTTTCCAGCCAATTTGTAGTATTTTAATCTTAATTCACAATGATATCATTAAATGGCTCTGAAGCATTTAGCATTTTTAATGTTTCATTCGCAATAAATTGTGTTGCATTTAAATGTGCAAATTTGGTTTTCTTTTATTTGTGCCAAAAATCTCCATGGCCTGCATGAAAGCATATAAAACAGCATCTGCAGAGGAGGACAGCTGACAATGGAGGCCACTGAGGAGCAGAAGCAGTATCACTTTGCCTCTGTAATATCACTTGTCCTCATTCAGATAAAATGTCCTAGATTAAGTCTGATGTGTCTGATGCTATTTTAAGGTGTAGGATGATCCCTGACCCACGTATGTAATTATACAGCCCGTTGGCAATTGTGCCTCAGATTGACTTTGAGACACTGACTCCATTTTCAGCCTGTGTTTGAAGAGTCACTCTTTGCTTTTACAAACATCCAAACTTAAGGGTGTAAGTTAGGGGTTTAGGGGTTAGGAGTCAGGATAACATGTATTCATATTTAGACACAGACAAAAATATTGGCACACTTTGCTTATTATACCATAATTCAAGGTAACAGATTAAGGACATAAAAAAAGCAAAATGTACAATTTCTAGTCATTTAACACATCATCGTTATCAAAAATCAAACCAATTTATTTCATTTAAAGTATTCATTCATGACAAAAGCATTGGCACCCAAAAGTATTTTTTGTGTCCTCCATTTGCTTTTATTACATCTTTCAGTCTATAAGAGTTCTTAACCAGTATGTTGCATCTTGTTGGTGAAATCTGGGCCCCTTCTATCTTGCGTATTTCCTTCATCTCAGACAGATTGGATACACAATGCTTGGCTGCAGCTTTTTTCCGATGATTCAAAAGCATTTCTATTGGATTGGGATCTGGTGATTGTGAAGGCCATTCTTGTTGGAAGATAAACTGTCTGGCAATCAGCCTATAAGCAGATGGTATCATTGTAAACTGTTTTGATCCATGGCTGCATTCATTCGATCTTCAAATCACATGCATCTCTCCAGTCCCTGAACTGCTGAAATACCCTCATATCCCGATTGAGTCACCTCAGTGTTTAACAAAGGTTTTCTTCATTGAAGGCTTTCTCTTTTTTTTCTCCAAACATACTGTGGTCTATTAGTCTCGTTGGAGGAGAATGTTGTTGAAGAATGCTTCAGATTCCTGTTCATATTTGCAGTGAGGTCTACATGCATACAACTCTTCTGTGTTCAGGTGCCTTTTCTACAGCTCTTTCATTCACTATTATGCCTGATGCTTTTAAATCTTTAAGTCCTTGGCTGTTAATCTTGTATTTTGTTTAGCTTCTCGGACGATTCTCCAACCTGCTGTACCTGTAATTTTCTTTGGACGTCCACTTCTTTTAAGCGTTTCTGTTGAATTTGTTCTGTGGTACTTCTTTTTTCTTGCTCTGATTGTGGATTTTAGTATTTCATATTTATTTTATACTGTCCTGTAACCATTTCCTTTGTTGTAGTTTGCTACAAATTGAGAACAGTGCTCGCTGTCAGCAGCAATACAGTAACCACAACAGCAATGGCAAAGTTTCCAGTTTGAATGACAAGTTGTAGAAATCAAACAACTGGACACAGACTCAGCATATCATAACAGAGGCACAGTGCTCTCTTCTCTAACAAAGCCAGGAGGCTTTTAATAAACTTTATGAACACGGAGTGAACAAGTTACTGAACACACACAATGATCAGAATTAACATCTGTAGGCTACTAGATATTTTTAATTATTAAAACTTTTTTTACTTATTTATTTTAGGACCTAAAACTTAAATACTGAAGCTCACACAAATACACGAAAGTGTAATCCTAATAGCAAAAAAAAAATACAGTGTCACCGGTACTTTTATTATTTTACATGTTTTAGAGGTTGATAAAAACAAACAGTTCAAAAACCATGTTTGCTTTTGTGTACGAGGTACCTGAAATGAAGAACAGGTACATTTTTTTAGCACTGAGTTATTATTTAGGCTATTGGAAAATCCCGCAATGCGGCATCGTCCACCGCTGAGATTAAGCCTGAAGGCCACCTGACCACATACGGAATTCTGAGCAAACCGTATTACTCACGGAATACTGAGGCAAACAAATGCAGGCCTTACCAGATGGTAAAGCCCTCTTCTTCCGGTTATATTGCTTAATTAAGTGCAGAGTGGCAATACTTTTTGTCTGCGAGTGTATTTGTAACCAGAACATACTGAAAGTTTATTTAGAAACGTTTAGACAGACAGTTTGGAACTGAATGACAGTTAATCACATACCAGGAAAAATGGTTAGAGCTAGTATATTAGAACTGTGGTTAGGGCGAGCATATTGGCAAAGTTTCATTTGGTCCCAAGAGTTTCTGCAGTGAGCTGACATCTTCTAATCTCAGTGATTATGTTTTACATAATGCAAGATTCAATTCCATAAACCTTATAGTAAAATTAATTCTCAGATGCATATTTGCTTTTCTTTTTCAGTACACCAGCAATCCAGCGTCCACTGCTGGTTAGTATTTCAACAATCCTCCAGGTTCACTTTGTGTACTGACCACCTAAACCTTGAATGTTAATGATCTCACAGACTAATTGGACCACAAGACGTTTCAGTGCTCAATATGATACTGAAGGTTTGGTCTTTATTACAATAAATGTGTTACAATTCCTTGTCCTTTTTATAGTTGCTTTAGTTCTACAGTTCAGTAGTAATAGCTATCACAGATACTGTTTTTGCTAAATATTTAGCCAGGAGTATGTTTTCATGACAATGACACTTTCGAGTCAAAATACTACCATGATGCAGTTAAAATGCACATGCAGGCAGGCGAATATGCTGCTATCTAGAAATTAGCCAAATCTGATTTGGCTTTTTATTCCAGAATCTCAAAAGATACATAGCCATGTTTTTAACATAAAACAGACTGCAAAAAAAAAAGAAAAAAAGAAACAGGAAATAAGCAGTGTATTAAAACAAAACTCAGAGGGGTCTATCCAACTGATATAAACGGAGGCGCATCTAAATACCCCCACCGTATCGGTCCCTCCAGCACTGGGTGATTGTAGCTAGGGTTAGGGTTAAACTATGCTGTCTTGGGTGTATCGGGCCCTCCAGCACTGGGTGATTGTAGTTAGGGTTAGGGTTAAACTATGCTGTCTTGGGTGTATTGGTCCCTCCAGCACTGGGTGATTTAGTTTCTTCAGCTGCTAAATTGCCGCTGTTGTTTTCTGCACAGACTTGTGGGTTTGGCTGCAATAGCTTTTAAGCAACCACATTGACATCACAGGGCCACAAATCCAGAATGTGGTGTGTCAGATCTTTTGTCCTGGCAGTCTATAGAAGTAAAATTAATATTTAAAGTATTTATCAATTCAGGTCAAAATTTAGCTTTACAACTGTATACCCACAAAGTATTTTTGTGTGTGTGTGTGTAATACAGTAGTCAAGTTATGTATTATTAAGTTAGAACTGATGATGCAAGACAGCTAAGCTGTGTTATTAACTGTGGAAGATACTACTATTAACCAATTCTTGTGATGATAGGTTCTCCTGGTTTTGACTAAAATACAATGCATGTGATCACATTCCACTGTAAATGAAGGTTTGTATATGATGTTGGATGATTAGGGTCTTGTGTTTTACATGACTTGTCTTTTACCTGTAATGAAGTCCTACAGCCACAAGATGTCGATGTAGCCTCCACAGTAAGCCACATAATGTGAAATCATTAAACAATCACCCCATTACGTTACTTTAACCAACTGAATAGGTTATCCCATTACTACAAAGTACGTATTAGCAGATTCACCAACAGAACGCTGTAGATGACTACTGACATTTATTTAACCCCTTACATCCCTGTGAATACGTATAACAGGATTTTAAAAAGTTTTTTTCAATATTATTTTAGAGAACTCATAAGTGTAAATACAACCTTTTATTAGAATCTGGGCATTGGATAGATTCTGTAACATATGGAAGCTGTTTATTTATTTTTTCTTTGTTTTATTTTTTATTGGTTTTGTTTTGTTCTTGGAATATAATGTACAAAAAAAAGGTTGTTCACAAGAAGCCCATAAATGTTACTTTTGTTTGTATGAAAAACAAAACAAACAAAAAAAATCAATTGTGCATTATATTTTGCTATTAAACTTAAGCATCATCAGTTAGTTAACCCAGTCTTTTTTCATGGATTAATGTTGCTCTGTGAAAATGTGTCCATATGAAAAAAACACTTCTTTCAACATCCATAGAATTGGTAACGAATGACAAATATATTTTAGCCTTTCTTGCTAAATTGGGAAATAGTTATTCTGCATTTCAACAAAATGCAGTCAAAGAAATTCCACTACCGTTTCCTTTTGCATATAGCTGATATCCCTCCATTTCTGATTTCAGTAAACACTGAAATACTCCAAAGGGATGGTTTCTTTATCCATACTACAAACTTGTTGTGGGTCTAAAATCCTTACTGCCTTCAGAAACTTGTGAGCTGGTTGAATAAAACGTGGTTTTATTCTGCATTGATCAGGGTTGTAGTAATTTTTCAAAAACTTAGTGGAAAGTTTTAACAACACACTGTTTGTTTATTCTGCCATCTGTGCTGTGCAACTCTTATTATGCCAGTGCTCAGTGTGTGTTTATTAATTTTGCAACTTTATTATACGTTTGATGAATTCTAATGTTACGGCTTTATACCCATCAGTGTGCTGTACACCAGGTGGATGTCACTGCGTCTGATCTCTCAGAGAAATGCTTTTTGAGTTTGTTGGTGCATCTATTTGTTCTAATACAGCAAGTCTCAAGGTAAACTTTTTCTTTAAACGCATCAATTTCTAGAATGGACATAATTGTCTTTCGTAATTAGGGGTGTTTTCTAATTAGCCAGAATTCAATGGGCCGATTACTTATTCTTTTGATCAGTTTAGCTGGAGTGGCAACACAGGCATCTTGAGGTTTAGGACTGAATTGCAGGTTAATCAAGTCGTTCTAATTCTCCCAATAATTTTCCTGGGCCCGATGTATGACATGTTACACAAATAAAGAGTGATGCAGCTAATCAAAGCCCTGGTTGGATAGTGAAATTGATGTTTTTGGTTCTTGGCATGTGTTGAATTTTTTTTTTTTTTTTTTTTTTTTTATCTGCTTTTACCAGGGTTAGCCATTCGGGGACCCCTGTGTTGACATTTTTTTCCCTTATTCCCATGGGCAAAATTTGGCATATTTAGCATTTTAAATATATCTCAAACTGAATTAATCAAATCAAAAATAATTTAAAACAAGAGCACTGGCTTCAACTACTGTTAGTACAGTCATCGCCGCTTTATCGGGACGCTTCGGGAGAAGTAAAAATATCATAAGAACATAAGAAAGTTTACAAACGAGAGGAGGCCATTCGGCCCATCTTGCTCGTTTGGTTGTTAGTAGCTTATTGGTCCCAGAATCTCATCAAGCAGCTTCTTGAAGGATCCCAGGGTGTGAGCTTCAACAACATCACTGGAGTTGAATAAGCTGCTGTCCCAGGTAAACAAGAGGCATTCAGCCTACCTTAGTCACACTTTTTTTGTTTATAAATGAACATTATTTTGTTTATAAATGAAAAGAAAAAGAATGGAATTAGATCACATTATGACTAAATGTTAAATACATCATTTAAAATGAGTCAATCTTTTTTTTTTAATTTATTTTTTTATTCCTAAACAAAATGAATTGCTGTTTTTTATTTCTACATGAAATGAAAAATAATGAAATCCCATCTTATCACAAGGCCAGGCACCTGCGATGTTGACACACCAACTTTCTTTGCCACAGCAGCCTGAGACTCCAGCTCCAGAGTTCAGCGTGGTTTACACAATTCACAGCGTAATCACGGCACTGCGCTACGTAAACTTGTCTTGCTCTGAAAAGCAATCTCCGTTCATCATTTGAAAATACTGTATCCCAATTAAACAAAGTCACATCCTAATTAAAGGATATAAATAGCATTGGGAAGAACCGTCTCCCACAGTTGTATCCCATTTAAGTAGAAATCCTGATTATCAGGGTCCCGATTAGGCAGCGTCGTCTGTAGTATTGAAATTCTTGTGCTACGGTATTGAGAAAAACTGACCCTAATTACTAACTAATTGTGTGCAGAATATTTCCTTGCATGGAAATTACAGTTTAATGACTTCAAATTAAGGTGTACTTAAGGTAAAATAATCCCTGATTGGTGCTAATTGGGTTCTGTGAAACCTGCCATATCTAAGAACATAAGAAAGTTTACAAACGAGAAGAGGCCATTCAGCCCATCTTGCTCGTTTGGTTGTTAGTAGCTTATTGATCCCAGAATCTCATCAAGCAGCTTCTTGAAGGATCCCAGGGTGTCAGCGTTAATGTACAGTATGTTAAATATTCAAGACAAATATTAAAATAAAACTGAAATACAAATGTTAAACTTATGTACCTAATAGGTTTCAGCCATGAAAATATAACTAAATAAAAATAAAATAAAAACAGCAGATGAGAGAATTTTTATATTTATTGGGAGACGATCCTTGATACAGTTTAAAACCAGTAACAGGCCATGGAAATCAGTGTAGAATCTTAAACAAAAAACCTGTTCAAAAGACCAGAAGACCAGAAGACCATCAAAAGACCAGACATTTTCAATTAATTTATAAAAGAAACACTACATGTATTGATATATATATATATATATATATATATATATATATATATATATATATATATATATATATATATATATATATATATATATATTTATATATATATATAATTAAAAAAAAGCTAGTGCTTTCTTCATTCTAACTGTGCGTTAATCAAACAGTAATCTCCACCTCATAACAATGGTTATCTAGGTCCATTTCTCTTAATAAGAAAGGCTTAGGATGATTTAAAATGAATATTTAACCTAGCTCCCTTTCAATCCCTGGATCAGGATTAATTTTCACTCATGACTGAAGAGACTCTGTTTCTTTTTGTTGTTTTTCTTTTGCTTTAAGCTCCCGGTCATATCTGCAAAAAGAAATGGGACACAAACTGTCAGGAAATAGTTAACCCTCTCCAGAAGAGGATGCAGATGTTTAAAAAAAAAAAAAAAACAGACCTTGGACTCCTAATGTTAGCTTAGGTACTGTATTTCAATAGTAGAGCTAACATGTCTCTGAGAAACTGACGGCTTTGAGGTACTGCACTAAATAACACGCAAGCTTCAGTGGCTCCTAACATGTTTCTAAGTAACTCTTAAGAGGCATTCTGCATTAGCCTGAGAAAAGAGGATGACACCACTACAGAGACACACAAAAACATGCTACCTACAAATAAAATTAATGGTATGTGTATTATCTTTTCAGGTTACTAAATACAGTCAATTCTCGTTAAAACTAACTTCAATTAGATGAATTTCCTACATAATCCTGGCCAAATTTAGCAGTTGCTTCTAATACAAATTCACTTAACACAAATTTCCTGTTGGTGCAAATAAAAAGAAAGATGTTGCTGCAGATTTTAACATTCCCACGAACACTTTGCTGTTCACAGGTCTGTATTATTGTACACCCTGTGGATTCAAGTCGTCGGTGTTTCCGATTTGCTCAATACCCGATATTCAGGACGTCATGCTTTTAAAAAGGTTTAAAAATGCCCGTGATCAGAATGGGACATGCAGGTTTCAAGTGCAGTTCATTTGCAATCTATACTTTTGAAACCATTGATTTCAGTGTTACTGTAACTTCAATAAAAACTGACAGCATGCATTTAGCTTAGACTCCTGATAATACGAATTACTGAAAATAATTTTTTGCGGGTCCCTTGAAATCTGCATTAATGAGAATTGACTGCAATTATTTTATTTCTAAAAAGGGAGGTTTTACCAGTTATATTTTTAACTTTTGTTCTAAAGTGGTTGTAGCTAACAAAATGATTCTATAAATCTCCAAGGAAGTGCATGACATGAACACAGACTTCTTGAATCTAGTACAGTACCAGATATCACCATTATCCAACAAGAGACAGCATCCTAGGACCGCAATCAGGACTTTCCTCAATGGGAGATTCACACTTACTGCCAGATACGGTAAAGCTGGGATCCTCCGGCACAACCCAGAAAGAAGTTAACAGCAAATAGGCTCCAGTTTTTTGGAATAATGACCAGAGAGTATCTGGACCAAATTAAACCTGTGGGCAGAGCAAATATCACTAGAGAAACATTGGGTAAAAAAGGCAAGCTGCAGAATAATGACAAGCATTCCCTTGCTTACTAACAAACAAACTCATATTACAACATAGAAAGAAGACTACATTTTACAAAAGTACAACAAATAAATAATACATTGACTGAGCTCCTTTATATACAGGTAGTGGACAAAAAATGAAACACCAATGTAAAGTCACTTAATAGGGCGTTGGGCCACTATGGTATCCTAACGGCGGACCGTTTTTGATGAAACTGGCTGCTCGTGCCCCAGGTTGAAATTTGCAGTCAATTGATCTGCAGTTGCTCGCCTGTTTTGCCTTGGACTTCGAATTAATGCACGGATATCACGATCCTGGAGTATGCGCTTCCGCCCACTGTTGCCCTTTGCTGATGATGTCTTTCCCTCGGAGTTCCATGCCGACATCACCTTAGACGCCGTTGCTCGTGAAACATCAGCAAGTTGAGCTGTCTTGGTCACTGAAGCTCCTGCCAAACAATCACCCCTCTTTCTAAGTCACTGAGGTCTCCTCTTGCAGCCATGCTAGCCATAATTATAGGCAACCAGGCCTGTCCAGCATTTTATACATGACCCTAAGCATGCTGGGATGTTATTTGCTTAATTAACGCATGAGCCACACCTGTGTGGAAGCCCTTGCTTTCAATATACTTGGTGTCCCTCCTTTACCCAGGTGTTTCCATTTTTTTGTCCACTACCTGTATGTGGGTTAAGGCAGAGCATGTTCATGGGATACTTGGAAATTAGACTTTCACTGATAGTCTCACACAATTTAAGATGTAGTCTGGCTGGCTGGAGAGGCTGGATGTACAAATTACAAGACAGAGAACGACTTGCGAGTCAAAAATGGGGAGGAGAGCATTTACTGCATGGCTGGGTGTTTAATAGAGTCCTCCGTTTATTTATTTGAAGAAATGTTAGTATAGCAGATCCACTTAGATGCAACACCTCATTTTCAACGCTGGCCTGCCCCTGTTACAGGGATTCAGGACTGGAAGTTATGTTTGTTCCTAATGAACTATGCTTAGGGATGGATCAGATTAACTGAAAATGTTTTGCGAAACGAGAATCACTTTGTTACTTTGTGTAAAACGAATGTTCCTCTTTATTTGCTCTCTTTGAACCTTTTTA
This sequence comes from Acipenser ruthenus, assembly GCF_902713425.1. NCBI lineage: Eukaryota > Metazoa > Chordata > Actinopteri > Acipenseriformes > Acipenseridae > Acipenser > Acipenser ruthenus. Next base: position 44,522,709 of record NC_081197.1, read on the forward strand.
TCAATCTAGGTAAAGTACCTTGCTCAAGGGTACAGCAGCAGTGTCCCCCACCGGGGACTGAACCCACGACCCTCCGGTCAAGAGTCCAGAGCCCTAACCACTACTCCACACTGCTGCCCTGACATCATCATCAGTTGATGGTGGCTGTTGTTAGACAGGTTTGTCTGTATCTTTCACCCAATTTTCTGCAGCAGATTATGTTTCAAGACAATGATGACCAAATAAAGCAACATAAGAAAAAAAAATAAAATGGAACCAGCCCCTTTTCCCCTATACCTGTGGCGGTCAACACTGCTGACTGTGAGGTACTGAGTTTTTCTGCCGGCCGGGTCATGTCTGCTAACCCTGCAAATACCAAGCCCTGAAGTGATTGACAAGAGAAAGTTTCCATGAGCTATGACAGTGTATTACAGCCGACAGACTGAGCCTTCAACTCAACAGCAGGGATTGTGTGAACCACGCTAAGGGATAAATAATCCAGGAGAGCCAGCCAGAACGTGGCAACCTCTTTGTCTATAATAAGCTTTGGAGGAAAGCCAAGCAGACAAACATTTTGGCCAATACCTTCCTCTGTGGGTCGATTACACCGTGTAACAAATTTTTTATTTTTTTTTGGTTCCTGGGTAGTAAGTGTTATTTCCTAATTGCTTATGCCTCAAAAGTATAGAAAATGGCTATTATTCCCCACAAACTTTGCTTTTGTGACCAGGACAGTGATATTTTGAAATTTACCTATTTTCCAGAACATTCCAGATAGATTCAGTGCTGAGTAAACTTGGAGTAACTTCTAGAACTTTCTAGAACTTTCCAGTAATATAAATAGTAGTATAAATACAGGGGCCTTAAGCCCACCAGTTCAGTTTAGTTCCAGCTGCCTAAGTGGATACATATCTGCATTTTTCTGAGATGGCATCAAGGTCATAGGAGACTTCAAAATGGTGGCATTCCTGATGAGTCTCCAAGGCGGTTTTACCAAGTTTCCCTGCTATCTTTGCCTTTGGGACAGCAGGGACACCAAGGCGCACTACCACAGGCGGGACTGGCCACAGCGGACCAAGTTCTCTGTGGGGAGGAACAACGTCAAGTGGGAGCCGCTTGTGGACCCCCGGAAGGTGCTGATGCCACCACTGCACATCAAATTGGGCCTTATGAAACAATTTGTCAGAGCTCTAGATAAGGAGTCAGCAGCCTTCAAGTACCTTCAAGACTTCTTCCCTAAGCTGTCTGAGGCAAAGGTCAAAGCCGGTGTCTTCATCGGACCACAGATAAAGAAGATCCTGGAGTGCAATGAATTCCCTAAGAAGCTCACTAGTAAGGAGAAAGCGGCTTGGAACAGCTTTGTCGCAGTGGTTCGGGGCTTCCTGGGCAATCACAAGGCCGAAAACTATGTGGAGCTGGTTGAGACTCTGGTGAAGAACTACGGCACAATGGGCTGTAGGATGTCCCTCAAAGTCCATATCCTTGATGCTCATCTTAATAAATTCAAGGAGAACATGGGAGCGTACTCGGAGGAGCAAGGCGAGCGCTTCCACCAGGATATACTGGACTTTGAACGCTGCTACCAAGGACAGTATAACGAGAACATGATGGGAGACTACATTTGGGGGCTGATTCGTGAAAGTGATTTACAGTATAATCGTAAATCTCGAAAAACTACTCACTTCTAAATCTTTTGTAGTCATTTTTGTATTACTTTAGTATAAATACATGTTAATTTGGATTCATATGTTGTTTTTTTCTGACTTTATGTGAACGAAAAGACACAAATTCGCCCGTTTTCTCATTGGAAATAGGTAAATTTCAAAATATCACTGTCCTGGTCACAAAAGCAAAGTTTGTGGGGAATAATAGCCATTTTCTATACTTTTGAGGCATAAGCAATTAGGAAATAACACTTACTACCCAGGAACAAAAATTGTGTTACATAGTGTTACAGTACGTTCACTGGTTTGTCCACAACATCTCTTTGCATGGTTCACATTCTAGTCCTGTCTTCCTTTTTTGAAGGTACAACAGCCCTCTCCTCCATGTTGTTCCACGGTTCTATTGTATAGAGTATCCAAGTTTACACTGTGCTTGACAGTGTGTCCCTTTCAGAGGTATTCTTTAACACTGCGGCATCTTTTATGTAGAGTTCTACATGGAAAGGGACCAACATTGCACAGGGGACTCCAATACATGTGGACCGACAGGAAGAGGGCTGTTCTGTTGTCTTTTTATTTTTTATAAATGTCTGGAGAACTAATTTGAATAGCACACATTTAAAAAGGAAAGAAACCATGGGTTGGGTGTTCATTCTCACAATAACCTTTTGGTGAAAATTACATTCTGAATAAAACAAAATTAAAAGCACACTTGCAAAATGTTTCTGAACCTCAGAGTTGATTAAATTTAACATTGTAATAATATTAATCAATTTATGTGTATGAAAAAACAAAACTGATGAAAACAATGCATTCAAAAAACCCATACAAAATGCATGTAGTACTCCTGTACATTTGCAATTTTGGATCCAAAAGCTTTTAAGTAGTGCTGCACAAACGGATTATTTGGCTCAAACTCTCGACAGGTGAGGGTCATTGGTGTAGATTGGGCTCATTCAACATTGAAAGTGAATCAAGTGAAGAAATAGCTGCTTGGATTTGTGTCGATTGCAAATCCAAGCAGCTGTTTCTTCACGTGTTTCACTTTGAATGGTAAATTAGCCTAATCAACACCAATGACCCTCATCTGATTGTCAGCATCTGATTTCTGTGAAGAGCTAAATCTGAATCATGAAATAATCTGTGTGTGCAGCGGTACTTTTAAATAACACACATCAACATCACACTCACCCATTTCATTACAGGGGCCCAGAAGAAAACAGTTCTTGGACCTAGAAATGGAAATAGAGAATAAATAAATAAAAGTATGAGGCCTTTCTTTAATGGTAGAGACACATAAATGCTGACAACCATCAACTCCTGGAGTAATAACACCTGCATACAAAAGGTAATTATTCCACGTAGTTCAATGTTCTGTTTCTTTCAACAGATTTATATTTAACACAGGGTCATGTGCATGTCTATAGCATTGAAATTTCACAGGGATCAAAATGAGGACTGCTCTGGGCTTAAATAAGCTCAAGCGTGCGTCAGCCCAGGTCAGTACAAGTTTGATAATACGTAATGAAAAGAAGAAAGTTGAGAAGACAGTCAATTACAATTATTTGAGTGTACTGCAGGCGGATGGGCGTCTCATTCTGGATAACATTACATAACTTATAAAGCTCTGCAAAAACAGGATAAACCAGGCAAACCGTAGTGACCTCCAAATCAGCTGCCTTGTGTGAAAGCTTTCAGAAAATCAGTCTACAGCATTCACCCAATGCTGCACCTGTAGTAACACCCTTTTGTCACAAAACTGATTTACACAGATTGGTATGCTTAATTCTATAGCTCAGCCAATCAGTTGTCAGGACCTTGGAAAAGTAGATCACCGTGACTTACATTTACAGTAAATTTCACGTGGTGCGTTCTGAAAATACAGTACAGATTACAACATGCCGCCTGTTACGACAATGACGCATAGCAGCAGCAATTGCGCATTTTCTGAAAAACTTTGAAATCAGTAGCACTGATGAAATATGGAAATAAGTGTTACAACAACAGCAGGGGTCGCTGTGGTCTTCCATTGAAGAGGAGTAAATGTTTCCGCAATATGTAAACTGTAAGCAATCAATGACCTTTTACCCCAACTCTCAAAAACAGATGCACCTACTAGCCAATGCATTTCTACCACGTCTCCTTAAATTGCATTAGCCTACCTGCAATTATCAAACTTAAATACACCTAGTGTGATATCTGTGATTCGACTGTACATATTGTTTTCTCTCGATACAGTAAATCTTGTAGACTGTCCTTCAAAAGACTTACCATTGTTACAGCACGTGCATTGTGTAAACATCAGATACAAAAAAAAAAAAAAATTCAGATTGATCTAACAGACACATTCTCTTTGAACCAGATGAACACAATTCAGTTAATAGAAACGTTGATATTTAAAATATGTATTTCATTTTCATTGGCTATAACTACAAACTTTATTAAACATGTATCTCCACTGCTGCCTGCCTTGGTTTTTATAGTAATCCTTACTAGATGTAATTCCATTCAAAATAAATCGTTCGCCGTGAATAATTTGAAACAGTTGTGCACGTCTACTTTGTTTGGTTTTAGTTTAATTTCCTGTTTATCAATTTAGCGATTTGATGTAGAACACATTCCAAATGTATTTCAAACGTGTCCCAACAACGTTTTTAACACCTAACTAGATTGTCTTCCCTTATAACAAACTTCTGGTTTAGAACAGAATACCAAACAGTCGGCTTAATTCTTAAAACTTTTAATTGGATGCACAGAATTAAAATGCAGTATTTAGGAATCTCTTTGGAAACAATGGTATTTGCTTTCTATTCGGTAAAGCTATTATAAAAAATACTGCCAGCTATAGCTTGAAACCTAAGTTTGCCCTCGGTACAATGTCAGGTCTGGTTACAACGCTGCACCCACCCTAATAATCATATAGAGTGGAAATTCCCAGAATCAAAATGCGTGCAGGTGGAAAGTGCAGACCTTATAGATTCTGCAGGTTTTTCCTTCATCTGTGGTTCACTTTGAACTGCTAAACAAAAATGAAATATTTAAGTGCATTGGTTTAGAGATAATATAGAATACCGTAAAAAAAAAAAAAAAAAAAATTCAAGATCATTATTTCATCTTTTACTTTAATGGTTATTTGTTCTTTTCTCATGCATACCCCTATGACCTTTAGAAGCACCCCCTGTCATTCAGGCAATGGCATGTGGTAGCCAAAATAAACCAAAATATAATCATCTTGTCCATTTTTAATCACGACTTAGCTTCATTTAGTAACTGCATCGGCCTTTACTGTAAACACTTGCCTACAGCTAGTTCTTTAAATAGCTGTTTACTTTCCTGTGTCTGCGACAATGAAAAAACAAAGTAAGTGGAGGCCTAGTTAATTGTAAAAAATTAAAATAAAAAAGGGGGGGGGATTAGCAATGATCAGTATTGTGCAATGTACACGGAAATGATTTTGAATCTCCCCCTCCATTAATATGAAACACAAAACAAACATTTAATAGTCCCTTAAATGCACTAAAACTTTTTTGCCGTTGGTTTTGATCGTAATGCAACACAAACTTTGACGCCATCTTAACAATTTGAATGGCATTAGATTTACACGGCTGCGGTCTCACCCTGGCTTTTTACTGTATATTAATTTACAGATAAAAATGCACCAAAGGGAAAGTCCCTCACTGTCAGAGCTAGTTGGTACAAAAAGGGCCCACTATTTGTAACTGAAATGCTAGATCAATCTCAGATTAGATCACTAAAATACCCCACTTTAAAGAAAGTTTGATTTGCATGGCCAGTAGCCCTAACTGCCTTTTGTTTTTTATTTCAGTATAAAACAATCCTACCATAGATTTGCTTTTTGAAATATTCACTAGCTTGCTTTTACTACCCCCCCTCTTCCTGTCTTGAGGTTAGTGACACAGACAATGTTACAGAACTAAAGCTCACAACTGCTGCCATGCTTTTAATAATATTCACCATACTTCTATTACAGGTTGAAAGATATGGGGTGACTACAACAAGCCATTCCAGACAACCTATTTTGCCAGAGAAGCCAGACCTTTAATACGAGAATCTCTTCTTGAATCTGTCATACTTTTCAGCCATCGGTGTTGTCAAGAACACCAATCGTGCATAAGCTTGATCAGTCAGTTGCTTGTATACTACAACGCAAGGAAAATGTGTACTGCAACATTCATTGATCTGGCTAAAGGTCTTTCTGAATGAATATGCCCTCGATGTCTGGAGTTCAGTTCCCATCTCAGCCACAGACTTGGATCTATTAAAATTAATCTAAACAGCGGCTGATCTCAGTATTGCTGTTATTTAGAGTAAGTAAAATAAAATGCACGCCAGTATAGTTAGTGTACAGTATTTGTCTGTGAACTCCAATCATTTTAACTGATGCAGTCCAAGTTAGCCTTAAAACTGTGACGAGGGAAATTAAAACACAACATATACTGTGCATAGTGCCTTTCATATACCAATATCCTAAAGTGTTGCACAATCACTTAGCATCCAGTAACAGACTGCTACCATGGAGAAATAAACAAACAAGAAGACAATGCTATACTAATTATAGTAGATGACAGATTTTTGTTTAAAATGACAATCATCTCGTGTCTAGGATTTCAGGCTAAATCAAAACTCGTAATAAAACACACATTATCTAGATCCTATGTGGAGATGCCTCCTGTCTATGTTATGTGCTTTTTACTTTGTTATATAGCTATTTACATGTTAATATTAAAGCCAGAAAGCTGTCTCTTGGAGTTCATAGCATCATTAAACCCAATGACATTGTCTAAAGTCCTTTCCCTTCAAGGAAATGTTTCAGTAAACTGTGCTGTGAGACAATGAGAAACTAGTGCAGTGTTCTCAGCCAATCAGTGAGAGGGGAGTTGGCTGTGGGCCGTCCATTCACAGTCACATGTAAAAAATGTCCTCTCAAGTCCTTCAGGCGCATAAACAATAAAACTAACATGTGACTGCCAAAATATAAAGTCATGCATGTCAGAATTAGATAGCATGTCATATTTAAGTACTTGGCGTCCAAAGCCCAGTTTTACCCACAGGGAAGATGTTATTTTTAATTAAAGATTTTTCTGTTGCTGTTTTTGAAAACTGACTCACATTTTCTGAACTTGAAGTATTTTATTGGGAGCAAGCTGCACTCAAAATATGGTTTTTATTTTTAATGAAACATCATGCATTTGTAAATCTTGTGATAAATTGCACAAACATCAGGGTTCAATTTGCATAAGATGATAATCAAGTAGTAGACTAGTAGTGCAGACTTAGGGCACTTTCACACCTAGTTCACTTGCAAGTGATTCGCATCTTGGTGCACTTGCAAACAAACTAATTTTTTTCAGTTTAGGTTCGGTTCATTTCAGACCAGGAAACTTCAATTGAACTTGAATTTATTTGTAAATGAATTCAAGTTCGTTGTTTAGTCCACTTGCTGCTACACGCGGACCAGAATTCTACTGCACTTTTACAAGCGCACTCGATTACCGTTTACTTGACCGGTAACAGGATAAGTTGTAGGCCGTGTCCCAAAATTACGTCAAGCTGATCAAAATAGGGGCATTTATTTTTTTATTCTGATTTTAATTCTGATTAACTCCCGCTTTACCGGAGTATATCTCTCGTTTTAATGTAGGTCTGCCACATTTTTTTCACTTTTATTCTGCACTGTGGAGGGCTTCGTTCAAACCCCTTACTTTTTAAGCACTCTGAAAACTCAGAAAAAATCTTTGTGTTTGTGTGTTGTTTCCAGTTGTTCCTGGACGTATACATCAGCCCATACTTCAAGCAAAGCTTCTGTTTCAGCAGTACTCATCCCTCGTGAAGACATTTTCCAAGTAGTTTGTCAAACGTGTTTGAGTGAAAAGGCTGGACACTTTGTCACTTCCACAGTTTGGTTTGCTGTTTGGAGCAGTTCATTTCCAAGTGAACTTGAATGCGTTTGCTTTCACAATGCAAAAGGTTTTGGGGGAGGAATGTTGCAAATGTACCGAGTTCGCTTTCAAACGAGCCGAGAGCACCTTTTCTAGTGATCTCGGTTTGTTTGGTTTGATTCGCATCGTGGTGCGATTACATCACTGTCAGAGATTTCACATATAGCTCCAAACGAACCGAACCACACTTCAATCCGCATCAAACCGTCAAACGAACTAGGTGTGAAAGGCCCCTTATATGCAAAAAACTAAGTTTGTGTACAGCTAAGGCCAAATGTGTTGCATCATCCTATAGAATTTAACACATTTTGCTCCATAAAGTCAAATGAAGCCTGCTGAATAATGTTGTTAACATATTGAATTACACACCGCTTTGTAGTTTTACAATCTTTGCCTTATTCTAAAATAAAATGCCAATTTAACTAACATTAAGCAGTTGGTCAATGTAGGGTCTTTACAATGTAAAACAAATATTTTTTTCTACAGTTGATATTTTTTTTACTTTAATTCTTCCCTCTTCAATACACACCCATAAATAGGAGCTACCATTTTCGGTAAGTTATAATATATTAGCTTATAACTTTGTACAGGTATCAAATACGGTCATTATTGCCATTAACTATAGATAGGAAAGCATGTATGAGCTATCCAAAACCGGTGTAGCATGAAAAAGTGCAGCCCATGAGATAGTACACCCTCTCTGATCCACGGACTTTAACTCTCACCCACGCATCACAAAGCATCACCTGATTCATAGTATTAAAAATCCTTTAAAAAAACAAAAACAAAAACAAAAAAAAACACTATAGACTGCAAGCTTCTCAGGGTATATTTTACTGCCTTTGAATGAACTTCTGCTATACTTTTTCAATCGGGGTAGCTCATTCTGAGGGGTAGCTCAGATTGTCAGAAAACAGGCATATCATATGTTTTAAACTGAAGCGCGAGAGGGACGACAACAATCTGATCGAACACAAATGCCTGGAATTCCAGAGCTGCTATATTAACACCAGCAGAATATGATTACCCCAGTTTTATGCAGCAGTTGTGATGGTGACCAAAGGAGTGCGAATTCTGTTGACAAAAAATGTACCTTAAAATTGCATTCAAGAAATTCAGAACACGAACAACGAAAATCAAAAACAAGGTCTGTGTGTTGCACACGACACGTCATTAACAAAATGCCTTGAAAACTTAAAATAAAGAAAAAATAATTATAATGAAGAGCTGAAACGCATCAAAATGTCAGTAATTAAACAAAAAAAGAAAGTGAAAAGATTACCGTTTCAAGCTGAAAAAAGTGTTCTTTTTGAACTCCAATAAATCAATGCTGTCTTTTGCCACTCAAATCGTAGGGTGCCTAAATAAAGTTAAATGAACACAAACAGATTTTTATAGTTTGTTGCATCTTCTTTAGCAGCTGCATCTATTCCAGATGTATTCGGTTCCAAAGCTCACCTTCAGGAGTCTGAAGATGATTTAATTGGGCAGCAACTTAATTAATTACATGACGAGCTGATAATATATTGAAAAACAGTAAATGTAGCGTGGGTTTTGTACTAAAGCAGCGTCATTTCTCAAACTGACCATTTTAAGAACAGTGACAGCAGAACACATTTTAATACTTGGGACTGTAATTAGGAAGTGTACTCCTAAAAGAAGAAAAAAAAAACTCATTTAGGGAATAAAAATGAAATGTACTGCAGCTTACTTCATTGCAGTAGAAAAACTGCCGTTCACTAATCTTAGCTTTCAGATTGTGATTATGAAAAAGAATGGTTTGGAAGTATCTAAAAATATATGCTATTGTGTTGTACTGTGGTGTATTTAATATTGCAAATAACAGAATGAAATCACTGAAACTTATTTTTTTTACTACAACAATAAATGGTTACATGTACAGTAAAAAAAAAAAAACATAAGAGCTGGCTGTGTTACATGCTCTCAGACCATGAGTCCACTAACACGGAGCATCGGAACTGCAGCATTCTGTTTCCCCATATTACAACTGTACACAATTAGGAGGTGCCATCACCATATGCATACACAATACTTGCAAAATATCTCAAATATAAAATGTCAAGTTCATTGCAGTCATCAACTGTGTTTCTTTCTGTTGCCAATAATTAGCTTAATATGTGAATCCTAAGCAACATTACACAACATCCTACACTTTGGCCTTGAGTTAAGTTTAGTGGCCTTGGTGCCCTCTACAGAGTTATTGAACACAAGGTCATTTTGGCTTTGCCCTTTTTGTTGCTGGTTTAGAGCCCTGTTAGTGTAATGCAGGTATAACAATATTCTATGCTTCACTTTCTGATATGCAACTTCAAGCTGCAATAGTCTGTTTAAGCAACAGAACATAAGAAAGTTTACAAACGAGAAGAGGCCATTCGGCCCATCTTGCTCGTTTGGTTGTTAGTAACTGATTGATCCCAGAATCTCATCAAGCAGCTTCTTGAAGGATCCCAGGGTGTCAGCTTCAACAACACTACTGGAGAGTTGGTTCCAGACCCTCACAATTCTGTGTAAAAAAGTGCCTCCTATTTTCTGTTCTAAATGCCCCTTTATCTAATCTCCATTTGTGACCCCTGGTCCTTGTTTCTTTTTTCAGGTTGAAAAAGTCCCTTGGGACGACATTGTCAATACCTTTTAGGATTCTGAATGCTTGAATCAGATCGCCACATAGCCGCCTTTGTTCAAGACTGAAAAGATTCAATTCTTTAAGCCTGTCTGCACCGCATATGAAATGCCTTTTAAAACAAGAATAGGGGGCTCCCGAGTGGCGCATCCAGTAAAAGCACTCGCTAGAGTGCAGGATGCACTCTATAGCCTGGATGTTGTGAGTTCGAATCCAGGCTATTCCACAGCCGACCGTGGACGGGAGCGGCGCTCAATTGGCCGAGCGGCGCCCGGGGGAGGGAGGGTTAGGTCGGCCAGGGTGTCCTCGGCTCACCGCGCACTAGCGACCCCTGTAGTCTGGCCGGGCGCCTGCGGGCTTGTCTGTAAGCTGCCCAGAGCTGCGTTGTCCTCCGATGCTGTAGCTCTGAGGCGGCTGCACGGTGAGTCTGCAGAGTGTAAAGAAGCGGTCGACTGACGGCACACGCTTCAGAGGACAGCGTGTGTTCATCTTCGCCCCTCCCAAGTCAGCGCAGGGGTGGTAGCGGTGAGCCGAGTCTAAAAATAATTGGGCATTTCAAATTGGGGAGAAAATAATAAAAAACGAATTGGCAACGACTAAATTTATAAAAAAAAAAAAAAAAAAAAACAGGAGTAATTCTGGTCGCTCTTCTTTGCACTCTTTCTAGAGCAGCAAAATCCTTTTTGTAGCGAGGTGACCAGAACTGAACACAATATTCTAGAGGAGGTCTTAATAATGCATTGCAAAGTTCTAACATTACTTCTCTTGATTTAAATTCAACACTTTGCACTATATATCTGAGCACCTTGTTGCCCGTTTTTTTTTTTTGCTTCTCCACATTGTCTAGGTGAAGACATTTCTGAGTCAACAAATCTCCTAGGTCTTTTTTATAGATTCCTTCTTCAATTTCAGTATCTCCCATATGATAGTTATAATGCACATTTGTATTTCCTGCTTGCAGTACCTTACACTTTTCTCTATTAAATGTAATGTGCCATGTGTCTGCCCAGTTCTGAATGTCTAGATCATTTTGAATGACCTTTGCTGCTGCAACAGAGTTTGCCACTCCTCCTATTTTTATGCCGTCTGCAAATTGAACAAGTTTGCTTACTATACCAGTAGTCTACGTCATTAATGTAGATTAGGAATAGAGGACCTAATACTGATCCCTGTGGTACTCCACTGGTTACCTCGCTCTATTTTGAGGTTTCTCCTCTAACAGTACTTTCTGTTTTCTACATATTAACCACTCCCTAATCCATGTGCATGCAACAGATGTTAACAGATTTGGGCTTCACAACCTTGGCACATAAAGGACCGCAACCAATTGGGAAACATGTCAGTACTTATAGGCCTATTAGCCAATACAGAAATTGTCCCAGTCAAACCAGTAGGTTTAAAGATTAGTTTTCTCCAAGTGTGCCCTACCTGCAGGAATCAATCTTAAAGAAAATAAAAGTCACTGCATGTCCCATTCCTATGTCCGTTTTATAGTAGCTGAACACTGACAGCGATTATGTGGACATCATTTTTTATTCTAAAATGGGAAGATGTTGCCTAGATGGATTCATGTAACGAGGAAAGCATTCAAACAAAATACAAACCTACAGTGTAGCCCTGACTATTTAAAAACAGCAATCAAAAACATGACAGTGGGTATTTTGATTTCTAACATACTACACTAGGGTTTCCTAAATGATTATATAATATTTACAGTACAGGTATATTAAGAGTTTACAGCAGTGGTCACACAGTGGTGCAAAGAATGCATCATGCACACAGATACTGTAGGCTGCAGGGAGAGTGGAAGAGAGCTACTAGCCCCGTAGAGTGGACAGTTTCTTATTTCAGTCCGTTTCTAACTACAGCCAGGATCAACCAATTTAAAATTAATTTTACAAGATGGTGTAGGAAAGCGTTTTTCTGTAACTAATACAGCGGGCTTGTACTAGTTTTAGGCATATCAAGATACAAAACAAAAGCAGTACTACTTCATAAAGATAAAGGTTAGCTACCACCAACAAAGCTAGAATCTCTACATTCGTTTGAACCAGACACTAGAACATAATTATTATACTTGTTTTAATAGTAAACGGTATAATACCTCAAATAATTTCGCAAATGCTGTTGTGTAGAGAAGTGCAGTAAGCAAAACCGTCTGTCTTGAAAATAATCTTCACTGAAATTAAAAACATCAATGGGATAATTGTGTGCAAAGGACATTTTGACTGAATTGTATTAAATGATACATACGAATCTCTCTGATGGCAGGCTTGGGTTTTTAAGAATGTTGTTACACCGGTAAGACTGTAGTATACCGCAGTATTTTGCACGAACCAATCAAACGATTGGTTAACTAGATTTGTTAAAAATGTGTCAGATTAGTATACCAGTAAAAGTATCCTACCACTCGCCACCCTCACATAAAAAGTTTACACAAAACGCATACAATCAGGACATCCCCATTCGTTCTGTTATTATTCTTACCTGCCGGGTGGTTGTACAAGGGTCTCAGCTTCACCGGCAAAATAAACTCGATTTTGTTCATTAGCCGGTGGTAGGATGCTCGCAAACCCGTCGCTGCCATGTCGGCTGACAAGTGATTTTTTTAAACCTAAAAACAATGTAATGAAAACAAATTTAACACACAAAAATATAACTATACAGCAGATCTTTCCCCTCTCCACATGCACTGAGTGACAAGACGATGCACTCTGTCGCTTTCTTTCCCTTGCTGATTTGGTTGCCCTACTTCGACCTTCCCTTTATTTGGACCTCTATTCGCCCTCTTTTCTCCACTCTACCAGCAGGAGGCAGCTCACAGCACAGAAAACAAAACCAACATTCAGAGAAACTCAACGAACGGAGGTATGTAACACAACACCACAGGGACCCTTTAGCACTGATTGGGCAAGGGTGATGAATGCCCCTCGGCTGATTGGCTTACATGATGTCATTTAACTATAGACTGCCTCCATGCAACGACATTGGAACTGCCGCATTACCGTATAATCGAATAAATAGGCGCACAATGTATACTGAGGTACACGATTTATTTTTAAAATCAGAAAATGCAGTTAATGCTTTCGTTTCATATACAAACCCATGCATCCGAGTATAACTTTGCGCCCCCATGATTAAAGATGCTAGTACATGCAAGCATGTAGTTCTGACGCTACACTGATAAAAGGCCATATAAAGTCTTGTAATTTGATTTCTAATAGTTGTCACGTCCTGTTCACATTTGCGCGATGTCTTCAGAACCATTGTCCTTATTTAGCACATGGTTATTTAACATTGACATATTTTGCGAAATTGAATGGCCACGGCGGCGCACTAACTCCGTATGAAAATGCAACTGACGCCATTTTGGCTTCAACTCGGAGTAGAAATCGCGTAGTGAACTGAAGGCGTTTGAGCCAACATGGCAAAGAGAAAGTGACGTTACAATCCGTAACAAATTCGTATGAGGTTGTACTAATAATTATAATGATAATAATCTTCACAAGGCGCTACGAGCCGAAAGAAAAGATCGCTTTTTTCCCTTCCTACTGTGACACAAAAAGCCCACAATAAAGCCCCGCCCCCTTCTTGTTTTGTATTCTCGCGTTGAGGGCAAACGAACACCATTGGCTGTAGGGTTTGCTGGGGCTGGAGAAAGGAGAGAAGTAAATAACAGTAGCGGAGGAAAGCTGTGATGTAGGCAATAACAAACACAGTAGCGGAGAAAAGCTGTGATGTAGGCAAAAGTGGAGTCGGGCTAATAATAAACACGCTGTGGTAGATAGGAGGGGACTGGGACAGAAGAGACGATACAGTAAGCAAAAAATAAACGGACGAGTGGATATTGAATTCCTTCAATGTTATTTTTTAAAGGGAGAGGGAGTTGAGCACTATGTCCTACTCCAGTAACCTGCTTTGGGACGTGAGGAAGCGCTCAATAGGGCTGGATAACCCTAATGCCGTCAGGATTAACTATTTAGGTAAGAAATATTACTGAAGCTAAATTAACGGGTGAGCTCGCGGTATGGACTTCATGCACAGTGACAGCTGTCGAATCGAACAAGTCTTAGTTAATGAAGTCCTCTTGCATTGCACGATATTTGTATGTTATTGGAATAAAACGCTAGTGTGTGATACTGATACGTCTATTGCCATATAGGATTTGCTCTGCATACTACGGAAGCAGTGTCTTTATCTGTGTATCAACCCAATTGAAAAGTCTGCAATTACTGTATCTGGTACTTCAAACTGATGACGTCAGGGAGTGTGAAATTCAGCAGTGTTAGCACTGGGTGCTTTGCAAATTAGAGCTTGTGTGTTGGTTTATACAGCCAGTCGCTAGATGTGCTCTCCTGATTTGTCCCTATAGGATAAAAAAAAGAAGAAAATATAGTACACCACAGTATGAGTTGTAACTATCCAAAGGGGAAACTGTTTCTTTTCCATGGTAATAACATTAACATTATTTATAAACAGTGAAACATTTAGACTTTCAGTCATTCACTTTAAAATCAGACACTGTGATTTATGACAGTAATTGATTTAAGTTGCTGGTACACTTTCTTTATTGTTATTGCAAATAAAAATGCATGTCAGTGGCGAAAAAAAAAGCACCTTTGAATTGTTCCTGGAGGGTGCATCGAATTGAATAACCAAGAAAGGGTACAGTTGAGGATCTCAATTAACTTTGATATCGTTGTTTTTTACAGTATGGATTGTGGTATGTGTTGTTTTCATGTGTAGAAAAATGTTATTTCACAAAAGTTGACTACCAAGAACTTAGAATCATCCCCTTATAATTAGGTATTAATTGTAGTGCAAATCCACTGTGAATGAATAGATCTTGGCTGCAGCTCTTTTTTTAAGGTCTTCTCTGAAAATCCTATACATCACTAATGCTACCTGAAATAAGCTCATATACATGTTTAAAAAAAGTTAAATAAATACAATAATAATGAATGTGCAGTTTTGTGAGTACTTTGTTATCCAGAGGAAAGTCCTATTTGCACCTGCATTAAATAAATACACCCTTTTCTCATGCATGCAAAAGCCTTCTTCAGGCCTGAGAGAACTGAGAAAAAAGGTTTAAAAAAAGTGTCTACAGTATGAGATACACAAGATCTGTACATGCTAACTGTTATGGCGGCTCCAAAGTAGACCACTAGAAATCCGATTTTCAGCTAATGGCTGAGGGTTTGACGTTTATTTGTAATGTAACTAAAAGCTTCAGTATCCCACATCATTCCAATGTACTTTTCCTTTGTCTATGCTTACAATGTTGCTCTATAGTTTCTTTTTCTGTGCACAGGACTTAACGTAATCTTATTGTCAAAAAGAAAGCAGACCCTGTTGCTCAAAGTTGGTTCAACAGCAGCTATTGGGAGCTGCTTTCCTCCAGAAACCTGCTTACTACTGTGTGAAATAATTGGCAAAGCAAAGAACAGTTTTCTGAATGTAGTAATGTTGTAAAAATTGCCCTTAGTACTTTTTGAAAGTAAAGTTGAAAGGTTATTCATTTTCGTGGATTCAATATTAGTCAAATAAAGAGCATACTGTAGATCATGTCTGACATGAATTTGTATTAGGTAAAGTAATACTGACTGTTTTTCCCCCCTGAAATAACTAACTCAGTAACATGATTCTCAGTCTATTACTGTACCTGCTTAACTAACTAGCCGCAGCTCCCAATGGACTAATAATTTTTCAGCCTGGATCACTATATACATTATAATAATGCATAATCTTAGTGATCCAGAATCCATTTAGTGACAAGGGTCTTAATAATTGGTTGAAACAACTGTGCTAATGCTTACAGATAATGGGACTTCATGGATTTTTAAAAAATAAATTATTTATGGAACCAGTATGTACAAACTCAGTAATCAAAATTGTGATAATTAAGGAAATGTTTAATTTGTTAGCTACAGTATCTATTTTGGAGTAAATCAAATACAAATATTCCAACCAAATGACAAAATACAACATCACAGGCCATGTGTTATCCGAAGTGTGACAAAGCTGCACCTAAATTTACTATAAGCTCATTTAAAAAAAAAAAAAAAAAAATGTTGAGTATAGTTTTTATTTCTGTCTTTAAACCTACAGTATAGTCTATTTCTGTGAGGGGGGATGTGTATCTCTGTACAGTGCATCAGTGTTTCCAGACCAATATTAAATATTGATTTGTTTTACATTCCCCATTTCAGATTTTGCTCTTCTGCTGTAAACAGAATAAATAGGATAGACTACTGTATGTGAGAGTACTTGACCATGAGAAATAATCCACTTCCCAGAGCCCAGCCTGCATAACCCATTTGTATTTGGCTCATGGGGTATGTGGCCCAATTCCAGTAGATGAATAATGTATCTAATCCAGTACTCCCTATCTTGTACTTACCTTGGAAGCCTGCTGTAAAGGATCAGCAGTATGTGTCTGTGTACACAGCTTCTTAGAGAATTCCAGCTCCTGTACTGTATGTTCATATTTAACCTGAAATGTGTAGGACATATACATGATAATAACACAATATTTTAAAATAAACCTAATGGACCCTAATAGCAGTAGTATAATAATACTGAACCCTGATCACTATACATTATGAAATTTGATAAAAAATACATTCATATATTTAGCTCTCTACTGCAACCAGTAACGCTCTCAATGTTTTTGAAGTACTGTAAAGCCATAAATATTTGTGAGCCTTTTATTATGCTTTTTTTGCATATGAAAAAAAAAAAAACGCAAACATTTTTGGAACGAATATCAAATTCCACTAACGATACATACTTTGTATATTGCAACAGGTTGCCAACATTTGTGGAGCAAAATAGGTTTTATGGGTGTGATTCGCCAAATATTTTGGTCACAAATATTTATGGCTTTATTTTACCGAAAAATTCGGTTGGTTTTTACTGATTTATACCCAATTTTTGTCTATTATTCAATATTTTCCAGGTACTATTTTCTAGGAAATGCACAATATTTTGTTTAAAATGCTGTTTTATTTTGACTCCGACATTGTAATAAGCAGCCCTACACTGCATCCTAGGATACAGCAGACGTTTAGACGTCAGAGTATCAAATAACGTTGAAACATGGTTCTCTGTCACTTCACAAACACATTATCACCTGATTATGTTGGCCAATCAAAGTCTGATTATTGTGGCAATTGCTGGGCGTAGTAACTACTAGCTTGATCAAAAACTAAATTGAAACACTTACACGAAAATATAATATTGTAGTGTGCACGCGGGAAGGCAGCAGCAGGGCTGGGTGTCGTAATCACACACAGACAAAATCCATTTGCAATGGACTGATTATCTTGGATGTTGGGGACTCTCAAACAGCAGAGACTTTTTTATACCTGCTTTTTTTTTAATTCAATTTGAGGAGTAGATTTCATTTCATAATATAAACATTAGTAAATAAAATATTATCTAGATTTGTAAAAAAGACTATTCCTAAAAATGTTGCCCCTTTTGTCAATGACCCACTGGGAATTTATGTCAATTACAAGTTTTGATCTTTAATATCATTTTTTATAGCAATCGGAACACGTAAGATTTTCTTTTTATTATTGCACGCACTGTACCTTAACAGCATCCTGTTTCTGTTACAACACAAACATTTTGCTGGCAGTACTGTGCTATTATTTTTCCAGTAATCCTGTTATGTCTTTTTTGCAATGCAACTCTTGTCAATAGATTGTAAATATGTGGTAAAAGAATGACCCAGATTTTTAAGATGTTTTTATTATTCATTAGTTTGTATTGCGCGTTTTGAGGGGGGAGGGCTTAGGTCGGTCAGGGTGTCCTTGGCTCACCACGCACCAGCGAACCCTGTAGTCTGGCCGGGCGCCTGTGGGCTTGCCTGTAAGCTGCCCAGAACTCCGTTGTCCTCCGATGCTGTAGCTCTGAGGTGGCTTCACGGTGAGTCTGCAGTGTGAAAAAAAAAAAGCGGTCGGCTGACGGCACACGTTTCGGGGGACAGCGTGTCTTCATCTTCTCCTCTCCTGAGTCAGCGGGGGTGGTAGCGGTGAGCTGAGTCTAAAAATAATTGGCTATGCCAAATTGGGAGAAAATAATAAAATAATTGGCGATTACTAAATTAAAAAAAAAAAAAACTTAGATTGCTTGCTCACTCTGCCTTGTTTTATCAACCAAAGAGATTGTTAGAAAAAATCCAAATACTGATGACATTGTAAAAATGACACTGATAATTTTGACCCAGTGATGCTGCCTGTGCCCACTGGAAATTTATAATGTACTCACTGTGGCATTAGACCTAATACAGTTATGGGGGAGCGGGGTTGTGGGCTATCATTGGTCTCAAGGAGGGCATCCATCATTGTTAAAACTCAATTTTCACAGGCAGTATCAGGACTTCTGGATAGAAATGTTTGTTTATTTATTTATTTTTTTTAAAAAGTGCAATATCAGCGAAGTGTCCAACTGATCTTATAAACCACTTGTATGGTTTGATGGATATACCAGAAAAACAAGAAATTTGAAATGGGTTTCTACCGAACCAAAATGTCTTGCTGAAAGCCTTGCTATCAACTGTGCTTTATCAGTTCATGTGTTCTATTATTATAGAACATCATGGAATCTATTTGTTTTCCATGGTGCAGCAATTATGGGCACATTTTCTTTGATCATCTTATCAAAGGACGACAGTTGTCCTGGTCCTAGGATGCATCAGAGCCTCATATGGACACCTGCTGGGTGAGGCGTGACTGGATCAACTGCCTAATCATCACCCACAGTAGCTGCCTGTTAGAGCCTTTCAGTCTAAGCTGATAAACCCTGAAAATAAAACCAGCATCACGCCTACAGCATCCAAGTTATAACAATACCTATGAGAGATTTTGGACCTTGGTGCATTGTGTCCTATCAACCTTCAGCACATTTTCAGGGCTCTGAACAGCCTCGTCCAACTGCAGTCTGTCCTGAAGCATGATTGCAGTGTTACATTCTTGCCTTTGGAATGGGCATCTTCATTCTATCCGTTCAGGTAGCAGCATGGTGCACCTTGATAAAAGTCAGCAGATAGAGAGTCCGGGTTTACCCAGTGGAGATGGGTTGTCGAGGATTTGTGGCACACTCTACAACCCAGTTTCTCAGAGACGTCGGATTCAGTGGCCAAGAGTTGCGTCGCACAGTGAAGAACTTATCTGAAGCAGCAGAGAGGAGCAGCAACTGACTGTGGTTGAGACGGAAAGATTCTGGCTGGGGATCTCAAGCACAATAGAAAGAAAGAAACGCTGATGTATGGGTAGGTAAGCTGGGTTGAGTTGAGTGGGGGACGGAGGGGGGTGATGCTGGGACGCCAGAATCACTGTCGAGCCCTCTTGAGGTGTTGTGGGTTAGTCGATGAAACACCGAGGATGGAAGGTGCCCACTTGAAGACCCCAGAGATGTACCCTACTTAGCTCAATCCAGGCGGTTGTCATGCTGATGCGCTGGGGAGACCACACTGTGGTTGATCCCCGGAGCCAGCATCGCAGCCGTTGTGTGTGCTGATGCGCCAGGGAGGCAATAAGCTGATCCCTGGAGCCAGCATTACACTTCAGCCATCAACACCAGACAGAAGGATATCTACATCATCATATGGAAGGAAGCACAAATGGATGGAAACACAGATGGATCACATTAGTTTACTGTAAAACTATGTCTTAGTTGGTGCTTATCTTGGCAAGAGCCGAGTTCAAATCAGCGTGAAGTTTTAACATCTACTCTCGTGTAATGGAAATCATGGCTATCCGGGAGAGAGGGCATCTTGCGTATAGCCTAATTTATGCACTCAATCATTTGTTCATTAGGCTACATTAATGTTATAGAAAAATAGATTTACGAAGACATGTCTGAACTCTTAAAACATCAACCAGCTCTGAGAAACGTAATTATCTATATGAATATTATGGCATCGAATAAAGCAGAACAGCATTTCACTTTCATTTTTTTAAATACCAGTAAATGTGTACTTTTATTATTACTATGGCTACAGCATTAAAATATTGTAGTGTAGCTGTCCCCCTGTCCCCATGCACCTCAGATGATGAATAATTTATTAAACATGAATAAAAAAAAAAGAATGTTTATGACAAATGTGATTCAAATGACATTAAAATAAATTAGATCCTCACAATTGATATAGGAAATAGCTAAAACAAGGTGCCAGTATTTGAATGACAGGTTATTTATAATATAGCGAGCAGGTCTTGATTCCTGCTGTCTTTAGTTTGCAGGCAAAGGCCCGCTGCCACAGCTACTTTTGAAAAAAAGTCAGCATTATTTTTTAGTAGTACTCTTGAGTTTGTGAATTTAATTTCTGGTTCTTAAATGGGAAAATATTTAAAGAGATTGCTGAACCCACCCTGCAGGAGGCGACTCTCTCTGAAATGAAAAAGCAAGAGAACCCAAAACCAAAAAAAAAATCATATTTTTTTTTAAAAAAGCATGCAAGTACATTATGAATGTTAAACGATGATACCGGCCCTGTAAGTATAAGTTTGGCACTAAGGTGATGTTAGAAAACTGCTGAGTGTCACATGAACCACTCCAGCAGAGGCTGATAGGACCTACCATTGACTTAACCCTTTGCAGTCCATTTATTGAGTCCGTTTCAGGCGCGTCAGGTCCAATTTATTTTCACACGTGCAGTTAATTTTAGACGCGCTGTTTAAAAGTATTTTTTTTCCACAGTCAAACAGGTTTAAAAGGCCCTGCATATCAACAAAGCACTCACTAGGCATCTCCAGCCCCGCCCCACCCTTTCGTTTGCTATAGCTTTCACATATGCTAAGAAATAAATAATAATAATAATAGTCGTACATACCGATCAATCATCTCCTGATCACTCGTTTTATCACCAAACGCCTCAATAATGCGATCCAAGACATTATTTTATTACTATAACATCTGAAAAAAGCTCTGCACATGTCCGTGATATTCTCTGAGCTCTGATGCATTAGCAGGCAGCTTGTTTCCTTATGGCCGCTATTATCTGATGCCAGGGGCAAGTATGACTATTCATGAGATACGCCCTATTTTTTTTGGTTTTTTTCGGCTTGTCTCGGCTCCCACTCGGCCATTGAATGGTTTTTTCGGCTTTTAAGATACAACAAACCCTATGCAAACCAATCATTGTCAGTCTCGTTGGCAAACACCACACATAGTGTTATTTAACCATTTTATTCCATTGACTGGTGTTTTTCTTTTTCTAAGAACAAATGTATTTCAGACATTCAGTAGCTATAAATCAAGAAAAAACAACATATCCACAACCTGTGTACCCTCTCTCTGGTACTCTACTACCATTTCTTCACCTGTTTTCTCTAACCGGCCGGTCCCTTACTGGAAACTGTGTCCTGTTTTCAAAAATCATGCGCATCAACTAATTAAAAAACAGGATCGTCTTCTTTAAAGAGATAAACACCTAAAAACAAACTTATCACAAATAACATAATAAACAGGAAAATCGGCTTAAATAATTATATATATATATATATATATATATATATATATATATATATATATATATATATATATATACAGGCTTCAGTGAGTTACAGGAAAATAATTCCATCTAGGGTTTCTGTGACATCATAAATTACTAGACCGAAGGTCGGGTAATTTATAAACTTTAAAACCATATCAATTGGTTTCTCTTCTGGATATGTATTTTATTCATCCTGTTACTGTTTTACTGTCACATGGTATTAATCAAGAAAAGGTTTAAGCAAAATGAATAGATCAATTATTTCCTGTTTTTAAAAAATGTTCTGTGTCATACATGTACTGACATTTTAGTAATCATATCGGATGACTAAAGTATTTCTGTTGAGTTACATGCAGTTGATTTGGATAGCCACTGCCTTGTGGGATGAAAAGGCTGCAAAAACACTTAATTTTAGGGTTGTTTAGGAAACAAGCAAGCAACACAGTGCATTTGTAAGTAGAATGTAAAACGGCAAGCATATTTGTCCTCCACATACTAATACAGCATCTTGTTTAATGTATTCTCTTAGATTTTTGCAGAGGTTTCCACTTTAATTACTGTGCTGGTCCATGTAAAATTACAGGGTAATTGGTGATAACTAATGCATTAGAACAAGGTTAAAGGCTAATTGGCAACCTTGAAATATTTCTCAAAAAGCAGGGTATGAAATTAGCTGTAGCTCAGTACACCTGCTTTTAGTGTGTTTAGAATCCTTTGATAGGGAGCCTCCAGAACTGATGGCTGTTGGTCTTTGTTTTTCCAACAGTCCAATTTTCCTTTCTAGAAAGTGTATTACAAATATTCAAGGTGAGAAAAGGTGTTTAATAGTGCAAACCTGATTCAAATTCTGGTTTATTTACAGCTTCTGTTAACAGAATGATTTCCACATATTTTTTTAATCAAATTTGCAAATAATATCCCAGCCATCATTGCATCCATGATTTAAAAAAAAAAAAAAAAAACCTTTAATAAATATAGCTTTCAAATTAAAATATCTGTGTTCTTGATATGGTCAGGTTTGATTATCAAAATAATCCAATCAATCATAGCCTACAGATTTTCCACATGTCCAATTGACTTCATGTTTACAAACCATTCTGTTCGAGGTGCCATTACCCATAGACTATGTCGCTCTTAAGGCTTTGTTTTTACTTACAAGAACACCCATGTCTGAATACACTAGTTTGTTTTGTTTTGCTTTCTATTTTTTTGTTGTTCTACCATGTCCTACAGTATAAATACTAAGGAGTATTTTATTTTGGATGCCTTATGCCAGTACATTATAGATAACACTTCCCCTAGTTGACTCTAATTGTATTACAGCATGAAGATAAAGGCAGTGTGTGAAGAGGTAGTTGCCTATTAAGCCAAGGGGACACCAGTCTACATGTTGCTAGAACATGTATAATTAAATCTGTTGCTTCTACAGTGTTGCTTCAAATTCAAGGGGACACTATTCCACAGCATGTAGAGAATGATGCAATCGGCTCCCAAACTTCATATTTGATTATCATATAGAAGATCCAGTAACTAAAAATGTGACATGGAAATGTCCATAATACAGCTCAGGAGTTTGTGCCAGTAACAAGTCATTTCTCCTTTAACCATAGGAACTTACTAAGTCTGAATGTGATTCATAGAGTTTGGTGTGCCACTGTATACTATATTGTTTAAAGTTGCTGCTGTTAATAGAGTGCAAATATAGACAAAAGTGTCCGTAACCAGATCTGCACAGACACAGACTGCAAAGGGATCTAAATATAGATGTGGACTTGCATGGAGTCAGTATTTCTGGTATGCAAGACTGATGAAGGTTAAAAAAGATTTAACTAAGACAGTCAGCAGTGTTTTGTTGTTCATAGTACACTCAGCCGTGGAATTAACTTTAACACATCCTTTGGTCCAATTAACCCAGCCAATGGTTTGTGAAAGGTAACTTTTGTGATTATTGAGGATGTGCTGCAGGCTATGTCATTAATTTAAATTCCCAGGACACATCAATCACAGACCTGGCTTGTAGTTGTGCTGAGGTAAGGATGAACATGAATTGGCTGACATACTGTACTTAATTAAAACATATATATATATATATATATATATATATATATATCTGTCTGTCTACTACTGTATAATATTCTTGCCCAAATATGTGACACTTTTATCCTCTTATTGTCCATAGTACTTAGTAACACCCAACATTTTTCTTAACTTAAAAATAAATAAATACAAGGTTTGCTATCATTCAGAGTGTTTGAGTAATCCAATACTCCGATTTAAATAATGTTTTCTCAGTGTACTGTAGTAGTGTCAAATCACTTTTCTAGAATTTGGAATCCTAGAAAATGGCCAAACAAGGATTCTTCAAGCAACCTCAGAGAGAGCTAGAGATAAACCCTGACAAATTCTTCACAGTTAGTGGTTGTTAATGTAATCTCTAGCATGAAAATCTTCACAGTTCAGTTTCCCCCAAAAACCAAGCCAGTTGTACAACTACTACCATAATATGTTGTCTTGTGTTAGTACCATCCACAGTATCTCATTATTTAAAAGCCACCTATATCTTACACTTTTACTTTTACACTTTAGCATTGGCTACAGTTCACATAGAAACATGAAACTTCAGCAATTCAAATTACCAGAGCACAGTGCATTGCCAATAGGTTCTAACCCTACCTCTCGTATTCGCAGCTTCTGATATAGGCAGTAAGTCATTTTTATAGGTCCTGAATTGGTCTAAAGCAGCATAACAAAATATGTATTTTGATCGAAATCGAATGTTGTTGTTTTTATACGTTGTCAGAGAAGTATTTCTGTAAGAAAAGACCCTGTTCATGCTGTATAATAATGGTATCACTGCTGTTTTGGTTTGACATAAATCTGCATAATTCTTTCTGCCAAAACTGGACCGCTGCTTGCAAACAGGCAATTGCTGTACTTGCTAACACAGGACACCCTGTATCATGTTGCTATCATTGACATTTTAAATGTTGTAATTTACTTTCTTGGCAACCCAGGAAATGTGTTCAATTACAAATACAGGTTGGAGAAAACATGGATACTGTGGAATTTAAAACCTGAGTTGGGAGCTTCAGAATGTTCAAAAGCTGCAGTAGACTAGTTATCAGACTGGTACTGTAGCTGAAAGGAAGAAGCAGAATAATAAGGCCTTACAGGACCCTGTCAGGAGGTGAGTGGGTGAATAAGTAAATGTCCAATCAACAGTTCCAATGAGAAAACAGTCTGTATTTATTAAATTAAATAATAATGTTCGCCCCCTCTACCAACAATGGTATCGGAGGGGGTATCTGACAGGCTTGCATTCTCAAAAATAATAAGAAGTCCATTTGTAATCCATGTGGTGCACGGCAAGTGCTCTCCCGTGGTGCTCGTTGTGCAGTGCTGTTGTCTCGTGAGTGCAAGTGTGTTGGGTGGTTGTGCTGGCTTTCAGGCGACAGCTCCCTGACCCCTTCACGCTGCAACAGACAATGGTAAAAACAAAACAAACACAGAGTGCTCCAGCTTGTTATTCAGTTCAGCGTAAGGTGCCGTACTTACGTAGCCGTGTCCCCTTTGTACTATCAAACTCCTTCCTGTGATCAGCCAGGCACCATGGTTTATCCAATCGCTGCCTGCCCCGCAGCTGATCGCAATGGAGTCATTCAGTGCACTTGCAGCTACGCGCTTCCTCCAAGGTAGTGACTTCCAGTTTCCACATACCGTCGAGTCAGCCAGTCTAGGGGGAAGCATACCACCAACCTTACACAGCGCCCTTTCTGGTCAGGAGGGATTTTCCTTCTCTCTCTGTCACAGGCCCATTTGTTTTAATTCATTTTTTTTATTAATAGTAAAGACATAACAAGACAGACAAAACCCTCACACAAAACCCATACACTCCACAGGGAACCTTACTGCAGGGTATTAGTTTATAGTGATAATATTATTATGGGAAAAATGGGAATAAGGGAAAACAAACCATAAGGTTTTTTTACGTATACACAGAAATGTATGAACACATGTATAAATTTGCACACATATAAACAAATACACATATATAAACCTACACATACGCATACACACACACACACATATATATATATGTAGATAGATGCATACACATACGTACGCGTACATAAACACAAACATATGCATGTAGAAATGTACTCGCAAATGCAGGCCTGATGTACAAAAAATAAATGAAAGTAAAAATAAATGTAAATAAATACATAAAAAGCATTATATGAAAAAAGGTGTCCCAAATTTCAATAAATTCATTGTATTTATCTCTGCATAGATGCATGATCAAACATTATCATTTAGCCACTGACGGACTGATACGTTAGTTCTGTTTTTCCAGTTTAGTAAAAAACTTTTTTTAGCAATTGTAAAGAATAGTAATAAATTATTATTATTATTATTATTATTATTATTATTATTATTATTATTATTATTATTATTATTATTTTAAAAGGGTCAAAGCATGAAAAGTCACCTAGTGAACATAGTGCAGGTGAAGCAGGGATGTCACAGCCAAGGATACAAGATAGATCAGTACCTTCTTCCAAAGTGTTTCTGTTATTGGACAGTAGCACAGTGCGTGGACATAGCTGTCTATCTCATCTCCTGAACAGCACTGGCATGTTTGGATGTCAGAAAGACCCACCAGAAACAACCTTCTGCTGTAAAGGTGTGCTCTGTGCTCTTAGCATTCCAAGAAACTGAATTGCTGCATATTTTACCCCAGAAAACAGAATCGTATGACAATCGATCCCTCACCCACATATTAATGGGGGAAACCATCTCCCCTTCATTGGATCTCAAGAGTATATATTAGAAGCAAATTGATTCATGCCTCTGTATTTTAAAACATTCTGAGCCAGAGTGAAGGAGGCAGAAGTATCAGTTTGGAGGATAGTTTGATTTTTAATGACTGCCTCATTTGAAGATATTGAATGTATGAGTTTTTATGAAGACAACATTTTTCTTGCAGCCTCTCAAATGATAAAAAAAATTCCCATTCTCAAAAAGGTAGTTTAGATGGGAAATACCCTTTTGCCTCTGAGAGAAACTCAAATGGGTTACCTGCCAAATAGGAGAGCATTGAGATGGGTGCAGGTTGAGTCTAGTAATTCTATGGGCTCTTAACCATGGTTTAATTGTAGCAGAGATACATGGGTGACTGAAACAGAAATGTTTTTTTAATCTCTTCACTTACATAGGGCAAGTCTCTAAATGTAAAGATCCACAGTCTGAATCTGCCAGATTTACCCAAACTGGGGAAGCGTCATCTTGGGTATGAAAAGCAATGAAGAATTTTAAACCCCAAGTAACAAATGAGTGATGTAAAATGAATGTACTGTGCATTGCATGTGGAGTAGTTTTTCTTTTTTTTTTTAATGGGACTCAAGAAACCTTACAGAGTTTTGCAGTCACCGTTATGAATGTAATGGAAACGTCTCAACAGAAACTATCATGTGGATTCGAAAAGGACTGCTTATTTCTGCTGGGAAATCATTCCATTACTGTACTTCAAATGGCCTTTCTTTCCTATTTTATTGATGAGACTCTTGGTGTAAAACATCTAATGCAGAGGTGTCAAACATAAAATGTTTGGCAGCCCACCCCTTAGTTTCTAAAATTGCAGTGATGTACTGTATCGTTTTGGCTCGTGCTGACAAAGTCACAAAGATGAAAGAAACTATGGAGTCTCAACGAAAGGTTTTTCTGAAAATGAGAAGAAAAAATGAAAGTGCTGTGGAAGCCAGTTTTATTGTTAGCAGATAGATTGCATGTGCTGCCAAACCTTTTTCAGATGATGAATTTGTTAAAGGGTGCATGCTTAAAACAGTTGATGTAGTGTGCCCAGAATTTTTTTTTCTAATGTCTGTCTCATAACACAGTTGCTGAGCGTATTGCCGAAATGGCAGGTAGTATTAACTTTAAAGTTATTGAAGAGCTTTTAAGTTTAAGCATGAACAACACAAGCACAGGAAAGGAACTTTTTTTTTTTTTAAACTTCAAGAAGCCATGGCAAGTGCAAAAATACCTTGGAAGAAACTAACTGGGATTACAACAGATTGTGCACCATATATGACTGGGCAAAAGAGTGGAATGGCTTTCAGAGTCCTGGAAAAAATGAAAGAAAGAAATGCAGAAGTACCAACTTTCTTACATTGCATTCTGCATCAACAGGCATTATGTAGAAAAGTTACAGAATTAGAACACTTAATGAGCATTGTTATCAAGTGCGTGAATTTCATCCACAGCAGGGGTTTGCAACATCTACAATTTCATGCCTTGTTAAATGAGTTTGAATTGTAGTATGATTTACTGTATTTTTACCCATGTATGATGGCAGAGTCATGGGGCAGTGCTGAAGCAGTTCTTTCACTTGCATCAAATAATACAGGATTTCATGTCAGAATGAGGAAAACATCTTGTGCAGCTCAGTAATTCCCAATGGCTACTGGATATTGTGTTTCTTGTTGACCTCACTGAGCAAATTAACATATTAGACAAAAACTTCAAGGGCCAAAGCTGATCGTAACATTAATGAATCAAGAGGTGAGAGGTTTCAAAGCAGCTGTATTTGTGACAGCAACATGTGTCAAACCAAAATTTTGTTCACTTCATGCGTGCCGAGAGATTCAAGAGTTACACAAAGATGAATTTGATGATGGAAGACTGCAAGCGCTGCAGTGAAAAACTAAGGGCGCTGTGAGGGCGCTAAGCAGCGAGAACAGAGTTCTTTGGACGGGCTGGTCTGACAGTTGTTTCCCTGGGTCGGAAAGTAGGCCAGTGATGATGAAGGCGAGACTCCGTTGCAAGAATGCATTGACCCGGAAGGTAAACGACGTGGCAGCCGCAGATTGGAGAGGTGGTTGCACTTGTTTACCAAGGGGTCATGTGTGAAAGCATAAAAGGGGGCGTAGAATCGCAATCTGTTGCTTCGCTTGGTTTGTGGTTTTTAAACCTAGAAGGATGGTGAGAGACCCCAAAGACTGTAAACAGTATTGTGAGTGTTTTTTTGTTTGTTTGTTCTGTCTGTTAGTAATTGTCTTGTTTGTGAATCACCAGACAGCTAACACAATTCCGGAGCTGTCGCCTTGGGCCAGCACAAAGCCGGAACAGCACTTCACCACTGTCACAAAATAAACTGTATCACCCGCCACGAGCACTACTGCATGCACCCAGGACTGGTGACCGTATTAGTATATTGTGGGATGGATATTTGTGTTATTATTTGGGAGTGCAACCCTGTTGTTATACTCCATGCACTACACATTGTTGTGTATTGCTGGGGATTATTATCTGGTCACCAGACCTGGATACAAATAAAAATTGTTCCAAACCGGATTATAAATCTGTGTGTTTCATTACTGCACTGCATCACCCCTCACCTGCACGCACCACTTACCACTTTACCACAGTTATATATAACTGTTGGTCCCAAGGAGGATTAAATGGGTTACTTGTGTCATTACCAGTGTAAACACAATGAGGAAGCTTCTTCTGAACTACTGTTTCCCCAAAGGCCTTTACAACTTTCAACATGATGCACTATTGCCTTGCTCCTCCACCCCACAGTACTGCAATTTATATTGAAGATTTAAAATTAGATACTTTCCTATATAACCTGCCTCTTTGTTCATTGTGCAGTTTTTGACTGTTTTAAATTGTATTTAGTATTTTGTGCTCAACCCCCAGTTTATGGAATAAAGTAGAATTTTGTCACTTGGGGGTAGGTTTACTAAAGTGTTGCGCCTGTCGCAAACCGGTTATACGTCTAGCATATTAAACGTTTAAAATTTCCATCCCTAACGTGCATATACATTGATGCCAGTCAATCACGCAACCCATGACTCAAAAAATGAAAGCGACATTTTAAAAATACAAGGCCTCGAGAGCTGAAATCCACTTTGTTTCTGACTACTCGACAAATAAGACCATACTACAGCTGTAGTATTATATTGTGTATTACAATTGCCGTTTAGACAGACTTCTAAAATGGTGTGCCCTGCTTTTCTGTGATGCAGTGGGTAAACAACAGACTTGAATGTACAGTAGCATGCTGTTGGAAGTCATTAGATGGTACTTACTGTAATGTAACTTCAGTGTGGTTGGGGAGGTCCTCTAATACAGTAATGGGTTGCTGAGCCAATTAACTGAAACACAGTATGTTGTATTTACACAGTGTTTGTAGAAAGCTTTCCAATATTACTTCATTTAGACCACAAGAAGACACTTTACAGTATTTGAAGTCTGAATTATTATTTGTTTAATCCACCTAGGAAGAAGTGAATTTGTCCAAAGACTAAAACTTGAAACAACGCTGACTGTGCACGATGGCTGTGTAAGTATCCAAAAGCATTTACCCTGCATTTCCACCAGTGAATCACATTTGACTGAAGACTTGGAAGTCTTGCTGTGGCATTTTTGTGGTTGTACCTTAAGTGATTGTGTTTGCCTTTGAGTGGTAGTCATGCTGTTTTTAAAGTTTTCTTTATTACAGTTCAACCTATTCATTGAACTTAATGGATTATTTTGATTTGATTATTTTTTTCTTAATGTATTGATAACATTGATGTTATAAAGCAAGTTCCACAGTCGTATAAACAGCATATATATATATATATATATATATATATATATATATATATATATATATATATATATATATATATATATGCGTGTTAATGCTCACTTAAGAATCATTTTTCAAACTGAAATATGACTTCTGAACTTGACTCCCAGTGCGGCACCTCCTTTGCTTTCCGGTCTGCTGTCAGAAAGACTTTGAAATAGTGAGCTGATGCTGCTGCTGGTGGTGTTTATTTGAGGATTTGTCTTCCCAGGTTTATAATTGTTGTGCATGTTCTGTCCTGCTTGCTTTTAATGCTTGTACTGCACCGTCTTCAGGCCATTTGGTGCCATAGCTGTTACAACTAAGAACACATCAGAGGGCTTAGACCAGGCATCTATTAGAAAGTGTCTCCCTCAGTTAGGATGGTCCACATTCTTGCAACCAAGCACATTGCTCAAGGTGTGCTTGGTTCAGGATGTCCACTTAACCATAAGCCATGTCCTGAAATAACCAACAAAAGTGGAACCTGTCACAGTGTCTGCAACCAGTTATGACCACTGTGTCGGACATTAATGCTTAACTATGACATGCAAGTATGGTGGATGTAGGTCATGGTGATTTACTGATTGCTCTAATTTTAGTATTTGTTATTTACGAACATAGTTGTACAAGTGTCTGAAAATAAAACATGCAAGACAGTGCTGTCTTAAGAACTATGATTAACCAACTTTTCATCATTATGTCCATTGAGCAATTTAGAAAGTACACATTTGTAACACCTGGACCTGGCATTAATTATGCAGCTCTAAAGAAACAGTGTTGTTGGGGCAAGTTCATTCACTGATGTATTAATGAAAGTATTGGAATTAAAAGAAAAAAATGTTGCATTGAAAAGTTGTTCAGATCTAAAACTATAAGAGACTACTGTGCTGTAAGTCGAGCAGACAAAAGTTTTGTCTAATACCTTCATCAATGTGGATAACTTGACAGCCGAAATAATCGATTTCTATAGTTTTAAGCCATTTCACTGATGGCTTCAATTTCTAAAACAAGATTTATGTCCAGTGATTTGATAAGCTTTGAGAACTTCTGTAAACTGTAAACACGTTTGTCCTCTCTTTCCTCTTCATTGTGATTGAGCTGGGATTTGAACACAGTCCTTTATCACTGGAGACTCATTTTTGAGATTCTTCTAGCGCTAAGAGCAGTATTTTATTCTGTTTTGCAACAGGTAAATACAATATGCTGGAATGATACAGGAGAATATATTTTATCAGGATCTGATGATACCAATTTAGTAATAACTAACCCCTACAACAGGAAGGTAAGTGAGCCTGGTTATTCTATCTTTTTTAAAATTACAATGAATACAGCAGCATTTTAACCATTTTAAGCCACAGCTGGGGTATTTTAGAGCATTTTACAGTACCAAGGAATCAAAAACAATTGTTTTTAGGTATAACCTGGATAACCATGGATGGGTGAGTGATGCATTTAGGGTGTTACAGAGTTATAGGTTGATTAGATCAATCCCTGAGTACAATATGTGTATGCATATAACTGCATTAACAGGTGGGTAATATTAAGACTGGAACCAGTTTTGGCAATTTGCTGATGTACATACAACTTACACCCTTTATCTTTTTATTTTCTACATACTTTCTACTAGTGAGTTATACCAGCAAGTAATTACAGGAATTGAACAAAATGCATTTTATTATCCCCCACTGAGGGTGTGCATTCTAGGGAATGAATATATAGTGCAGGCAGCTGCATATCCCAGTGTAGACAAATGTTTGTCCAATTCGGATTAAACTTGCCAAGGACATTCTTTAGCACACGTTATCAACAGTATCATAGTCAGAGGGTATATGGAGAGTTTCCTGTCTATACAATTGACCCATCTCTACTGGTCTGAAAATGATGGTACTTAGATTAATTAAATGCTAGTAAAGTGAAATTAACTATATACAGTGTCATGTACCTGTAATGTGAAGCTCTGTGCCTCATCATGTTTCCTAGACCCAATAGCCTGCATCAGCCTGTGTTTTTCTCTGAATGTTTGCTTTGTTCAGTGGCAGTTTGCTGCCTGATTGAATTGCAATTATTCTCGTTCTGATATGCTTTGTCTCCTCCAAAGTGAGTACAGGGAGTACATGGATGGAATACATAAGTACTGCAAAAAGAGTTCATGCTTTTAGTCTCTCCAGGTTGAATACAAAAAAAATTAGAAATGCAGAAATTAGCTATGGACAGCTCAGAGGGGTGAGTTGTGGAGAGATAAATAGTGTTGAATACAAATAAGATGTATCAAATGATGGTGCTTCAGGTAATAGTTGAATCGTGCTTTGTCTCTACTAAAAAGCAGAAGTCTATTGTACCCAATTTTTGAATATCATAATTTTAAGTTTTGAAAGATATGCCGTGGATAAGTACAGTCATTTTCTGAATTCAGATGTTTTAATTTAGGTTTAAATAAAGCTCTGTTGGCTCAAACAATGAGGTATAAAACCAAATTAAAAACCCAAAATAGCATAGTATTTAACTAAACATTTAACTGTACTGTTTTATGAAAATATTGAATTGATTTCTTTTTCAGTAAGCTTCATCATTTATTGTATATTGGTACATTTGTACACCCCCAATGTCAAAATGAATAATGTTAATCTTCAAACAGGGTGGTACACAGTTAATGATTCTTGAATATAAATCAACACACATTGCTTGCTGGTATCCTGAGATGCTAGATCTCATTTCCAGAGATATCCTGCCTGTTACCGGGATTGAGGAATTAAGAGAATTGGAATGTACCCATGACACCAGCGTAAACACCCCAGCTATTTTTCACAAATGATGTCAGACAAGAACTCGTTTAACATCTCATCCAAAGGACAGATAGAATACAAGTAAAGCATTGTTGTCATCTCAAAGTTACACACTGCCACTTAAACCCTTTAGATCGTACACTGGCCATGAGTGCTTGTTTTGTACAGTCTTCTAAGACGTCGTTCAGCATCTATAGGGTTAACTAACCTTTTTTTTTTTTTTTTATTCCCCCCCCAACCACATGAACCCTAAAATATCTGCCAGTTGGCTATGAGAAGATAATGTATCGTATAGCTTCCTTATTGAGCATCGTCCATGTTTAGTTAGAATTCAGTAAGCCAGATCTGAAAAATCTGAAGGTTATTCTATGTGCTTGTTTCTTGCTGAAGCCTGGCCATGACTAACAGCCTGTAAAAGTTAAATCAGTTAGCTGAATGCCAGCCCAATTTGTCAGTGTCTGTTAGCCATCATTAATGTTGGTGCCCGAACTCCCTGTTCCACTGGGATGTTTCAGATTAACCTGTGATAATGTAAAGGTGAACTGCGGTTGTTTTACTTTTAAACTAAATGAAAGACAGAATTCAGCTTCAAAAGGGGAACAATAGAAACTTAAAAAACAGCTGTAAAAATAATAACCCTCAATGATATAATGTCGTTTTTAAGGTATGTGGGTGAACTCTATCAAACACTTGTTTTAGATCTGTTGGTTCTTGTTACAGGTTAAGGCAACCATCCGCTCCGGGCACAGGGCTAACATTTTTAGTGCCAAGTTTTTGCCACACACCAATGATCAACAGATTGTTTCCTGCTCCGGAGAAGGAATCATATTTTATACCAACACAGAGAAGAGCACGGAGATCAACAGGCAGTGCCAGTTCACCTGCCACTATGGGACAGCCTACGAGGTAAGAGAGTAGGCGACAGCTTCACTGCGGTTGGACTTCACTGCCTGTACAGTGCCTGTCCAGTATGAACTTTTGTTGTTGACCAGGATGCATGTTCATGTTGGCTAATTCATTTTGAATTATTAGGAAATGGAAAAAAACGGATTAGTTTTAGAATGAGAGCACCTAGGTTGGAGACATGGCTCGTTTTGACAATTATTATTTTGGCGCGTTGGGACAACCCACAATTACCTATACTTGCTTTCTATACCAAACTAATACAGTTTAGCAAGTTTGTTTTTCATCTTTTTTCATTTGAGCAGAAAATTGGTGAATATCAATTTTTTTCCAGGACACCTCTTAGTTCAGTGTTTCTTTTGACACTGTCAGTTTCCTCTGTCTTTGCAGATCATGACCGTACCGAACGATCCTTACACCTTTCTGTCCTGTGGGGAGGATGGGACAGTGCGGTGGTTTGATGTCAGAATGAAAACCAGTTGCACAAAAGAAGATTGTAAAGATGTAAGAATGACTTTGCTTAATATCTCAGCGCTTTGTGATGAATGTGAATGTATTCATTATCAGTGTTGAGGTCAATCCAAGGCAATGATTAAGCAGTTTATTACAGAAGATATTAATTTCGGGACTGATTTAAGATTTACTTATTGAATTTTATGGAGGCTGTTAAACACATTTATGCATGATACAGCACTGTTTTAGTTCAGTTGTCCACATCTGTAGTCTCAAAATGTAATGTGTTGTCATACAAAATGGATTTGGTAATTTTATATAGTATAGTACATTACATGTATAGAACTACAGTACAGTACATCACAGTAAACTACATTTTACTGCTGTTAATTAGTATTTATCCTAATCTGTTAATCTGTAAGATACAATTGATAGGTTATTGATTTGATAATTGGTTATCAATTCAGCTATCGTGTCATAATGGTTGGCGGTTATGGAGTCAGATGCGGAAGACTCATTTTATATATTAGGATATGGGCTTTTTTCGGTAATGTGGAAAAACTAGATCCTCAACAAATATCATGTTTCTCCTATTGGGTATTTGTATACATCCATAGGAGTAGAGTGTTACAAGCTGATACTGTAGGCTAATGGTTACACATTGGTGTAGTAGCTGCACTTTGAGAGAAGTCGTGTTTGAGATCTCTGAGGGCACAGAGGTGCTTACTGAGTTTTAAAAAGCCACCAGGATGTGATTAATGAAATAAAAAGTGAATATAAACTAGAAGTATGATAGCTTAATTAAGTTAACTATGCTACTGTATAGCCAGTTTCTCTTTACACGTAAGTATACATTTGCATTGCTTCTGCCCGTTGAGACTGAGAACCTAGATACCTAATTTTCCTTCCTCACTTTTCTCTTCCTTCCTTTAAATCAATCTGAACCCTTTTTCTGTTTTTGACAGGATATTCTCATTAACTGTCGCCGTGCTGCTACCTCGATCTCTATATGTCCCTTGGTCCCCTATTACCTGGCAGTCGGATGCTCAGATAGCTCTGTTAGAATCTATGACAGAAGAATGTTGGGAACGAGAGCTACAGGTAAGTAGAAGTGTGAAATCCTGAACCCACTGGCATTCATCATTCTTCATTTACTGGTGCTTTTAGCATTGGCACCTATTACTTATCAAGGAGCCATGCACACTTGCTAGGGAATTCAGTATCAAAACCCATGCTGTTCTTTGAGTGCTGCAGGATTTTAACAGGATGTATATTTATGTGTTATTGAAGAACAGTACCTTTTAAATGATATGGTGTTCCCTCACTCTATTCTGGTATGTTAGTATCTGGAACACGTCCAGGTCATTCTTTGTTTTCAAGTTCTTTGACTTTCTGGCCCAAAAGCGAGTGCCAGTAGCACAGAATTTAAAGACATGTTTATGTATAATTAAGGGAAACGGAGAGGTTATATAAGCTACCACTTTACATTGTCTGTAATGATTTGATAAAGTATCCCCTGTGGGCGATGCATGTCCCTAATGACAGAGCCAAGTGGGAGCCTGTAACTTTCGTATATCACATTTACATTAACTACTTGTCATAGTTCTCCCAATACTCCATGTCAGGGAAGCTTAATGCTTTATCGAATTAGAAAATGTTCAGTAACTTACATAATTGCCAAACATAGTATGGAAATTTCTTAGAACATTTTCTTAAGGGCATATGGGGGTTCCTGGTGATCTACTTTTGTTCTGTTGGTCTAATAAAGGCTGTCCCTAATTTTGATGTTACAAGACCAAATTACACATGCTGTCCGTGTCCGATACATTTTTAAATATTACTGTGACTCTTGATGCAATAGATGGCTTAACAGACTTATGTACTTGAGGTGCGTGGCTAAACTACAGAACTCTGATTTATTTTTATTTTTTTTAATTGTAGGCAACTACATGGGCAGAGGCACCACAGGGATGTGTGTGCGCTTTGTTCCCAATCACCTCTCCAACAAGTCCTGCAGAGTCACATCTTTGTGCTACAGCAATGACGGGCAGGAGATCCTCGTTAGTTACTCGTCAGATTACATATACCTGTTTAACCCCCAAGATGACCAGGCCAAGGAGTTGAAAGGCCCTTCAGACGAGAGGAGGGAAGAGGTCAGTATAGTGAACTTGCCAAGGACAGAAGAAGCTACTACTCTGCCTGCATATCTCTAGTTTTGAAACGGGTGAAATTCAAAATATGTTTTTAGACTGTAAAAGGGGAAACTATGCAGGTGTGATTTAAAATAAAATAAAAGCTGTATGGAAACCTAGTTAAATCAATGTTTCAACAAGAAGTGTTTTATTAATGTCATCAAATTCAGAAGGTCGTTGGTCTTTTTATCCTACTTATTAATACCATACAGATTTCCTTTCTGGAAAGTCATATCCAACATGTTTTTTACTATGGTATTAGCCATTCTTGTAAAAGGCCCTTTGTATCGGTCCTGGTCCAAATCTGCTGACATCCAAACAGATATTTCTACCAGTCCTTGTGCAGTCCTTGTTTGAAAAGTAGCATCTTGTGGCTCTGTAGGCAGGCTGAACCCTGGCAGGACATGGCAGGACATGTCATTACTCAACTGTTATCAGTCTTTCAGAAATATCCTCTGTGCCTGGAAAGTCGAGACAGTACACTGATGTGAAGAATGCATAGGAAATACTCTTTAAGAGTAAGTGCCTGTGGAAAATACAGGATAGGCGACCAGTGAAAAATACAACCATCAAGTTATTATTCCTTTAATCAATGTGTGGCAAAAACAGTTTCTGTGGTCTCGCGCTCATTAGAAGTAGCTATGTGAAAGAGAGATGCAGATTTGCAAGGTAACTGACAAAGCTGTTAAAATATGTTCATGTTTCGTTCTGTTCAACTCAAGTAGACACACGTTGCCTTCATGAGTATTATTTAAATATCTTCCTGTAAATGTTGTCATGTTTAAAGTAGAATACCTCTGTGTGTCTTATCTGTACTTTGTAATACTAGTCTGTGATGGGGTAATTCTCCACTGATCTTCATTTTCATGCAAGTGTGCTGTCCTGTCCATCTTGTGCTTTTGTTTTGCTTGTTGGGTATGTAGATTTGTCTTTAGCTGGCGCTATTGAAATCCTTAGGGGGAGAAATATGCTGGCTCATATGCTGTGTCCCTTGACTGTGTTTGCTGTACGGTCTGTTTACTGATCTTGGATTCCTTTCCAAAAACAGTAACAAGAACATGTGATAGGCGTGCGTTCACAGAAATAGCAGTGCAGTAACTGATAGCAGAATGTGAACCAGTGAGTCTGAGCCCATGGCTTAAAGGAATATCTCTGGAAATCTGCACTGGTTGTATGGGGTTAAGCTTTCTGAAGTCCAGCAGGGGTCTCTTTTCATGCTAGTACTCAGGACTGATTAAACAGTGGTGGCATAAAACCATGCATGTGTTAATATCCATCTGGTTACAACATAATATTTTAATACAAAAATACAGGTTATCAAATAAGATGTTTCAAAATATTTTTTGAAATAAACGTATTGTAATAACTTGAAGAATACTGGTGCTTTTGATTTAATGCTTTGAACAAACGAATAAAAGGAAGTGTGGTGGGTTTTAGACAATGCCTAGATGCAAAGGAATGAAGCATGAAGCAATTAAACTCACTAGAGCATGTAAAGGTATTGAGTTTCTGTAACAGACTGCAGATTAAAAAAAACAAAAACAAAGCTAATATGAAAGATAAGAAAGAAAAATAACTAAAGTGAGATTTCATAGTATGACACTGTGCCACTATTCTAATGTGGGACTGAATGCCAACAGCCAGCTATGGTCAGTGTCCTTTATGGAAAGGTATTGACAATCCCAATGTATTTTCAAACTAATTTAATATAGGAAATATGTGAGCATGACAGGTTGAATCATGGTTAAAATACCACTATGAACCTGAAATATATATATATATATATACAGTATAAGGCCGCGCATTCAACCAACTTCTTCTTAAGGCCACTGTATAAGTAAGACAAGCCCTGGCAACAAACCACATCTTGAGCGAATTCTCTCTTTGTCTTCACTGAAGTGTTTATAATGGCAGATGGAAAAATGTTTTGAGATCATAACTACAGGGACAAACTGAAAGAGTACTTCCTCTAAACATGTTAATTGTGACATTGCCAGTTTTATTCACCTAAGAATGAATTGCATTCTTGGCACGGTATTTGTTTATCAGCTCTGACAGGAGATGTGTTTTGTGTTTTGTAGCTGCGACAGCCTCCAGTGAAACGTCTCAGGCTTCGGGGGGACTGGTCAGACACTGGGCCGAGGGCACGACCGGAGAGCGAGAGAGAGAGAGACGGTAAGAAGAGGAAACACAGACAAAAAATACCACAATAGGGTCTGAAAACTAGGACTTCATTTCAGTTGATTATGTAGTATTTTCCAATAGATGTATCCTCCTGCTGCTTGGAACAGTATGACCATGATTCATTTTTTTTTTTTTTTATGAAGAATAAGATTTTTTTTATAACTGCACTCAAATCTCTCAAGCAGTTTTTGACAGCAGTATTTTGGCACTATATTGTATAAAGCTTCAATACATGGGGATTTATCAGAGGTCAGCTAACTGTTAAACCCATCTGTCTTGAAACAGGTGCAAAGATAATATCCCCATTTTAACATTGTAATAACATCAAGAAACGTAGCCTATGTCCACACTACATAACCGATCTCGAGAACCGTACTCGAAACCGCTCTAATTAATCCAGCTCAAAGCGTCCACACTGAAGTACCGTTTCATGTTTAGTCAGGCTTAATGCGTCCACACACCATTAGAATAGTTCAGTTACAATTCCCAGCAGCGCAATGAACCGTGGAAATTAATACAATAGTATCCCACCATGCACTGTATTTTATTTTAAAATAATGTGTTATGCCCCATATTAACAGAGGTCCATATTGCATAAATGAAATGTAACGAGTATTACGGAAAAAGTAAATCCAAACACACACACACAAGTAGGGCTTGAAGTTTTTAGGTTTTATTTTTAATCAGATGAAGTCCCTTTAAACAAATTGAGCTGATTTCTGTTTTATAATTAAACTCAGAAAAAGCTGTTAATTACAAAATAATCTTTGTTTTTACCTTCATATCTTGCCCGAGCCTAATTCTGGTCCTCTTAATTTTATTTCAAACAGAGCTGACAAATTACGTAATTTGTTTATCCCCGATCCTACTTTTAACTCGCATTTCATTTTTGCAGTCGCCTAATTTAACGTTGTGTTTTTGTTATTTTCCCCACTAGTTTAACAGAGATGTCCTGACAGATTTTTTGAAGCATAAAAATGAATACCTAGTGCGGAGTGTACACTGATAGCAAGTCCTTCAGGTGCATGCTCTGAGTATTTCGCAAAACATACCACAAAGCATTTTGGGATATTGGAGTATACACAAAAAATGTAGTTTGGTATTACAGCGTCCACACTTCCGACAAACCACACTACCTGATGCGATCTAATTAGAACCGGACTCGAGACTACCTCCTGAGGTGGTCTCGAGTCCGGTTTTCAAGTACTGTATTAAATGCTGCGTAGTGTGGACGCAAACCGTATTTAGCACTTTTAAGCCGGCTTAAATGCAACTAATACGGTTTAAAGGCATAGTGTGGACAGGGCCTTAGTTACAAATAGGAGCTGGTTAGGTTTATTCTGTTTTACTTAAACTGATTTAATTTCTTTCAGAAAATGTGCACTAGTGTTTTCGTCAAAATATTGCTCATTTAAACCAGTTTTTGTTCAGTAAGATCAAAAGACCAACTGGCAGTCGTACCTAATCACAACCCCTTCGGACACCGGCATCTCTTTTAATTTTTTTTATTTTTTATTTTACCTTTTAACCACCATTTTATGAAAAATGTCTATTAAGGAAGATTCATTTAAGGATTTATTTATTTCTGGTTCTCACACAAATTTAGTTTGTTTGAAAGGGACATGGTGATTCATTCTATTCAAATGTTTTTAATTGCACAACAGTGATAGGCTTGCCCTCTCAATTCTTGTGCTTTGAGTGCTTGGCAATGCTGCAAGCCTTTGCCCCCCTGATCTGTATTGCTGCTTTGGGGTTGTCTTCTCCTTGGTGACAGAGGAACATCCCTCTCAAAGGTTTTTTCAAAGCAGGCTGCAGTCCTAGAAGCAAGCACTGACAGACAGCAGACTGTGGTGGGTGAACCCATAGCTGCCCCAGTTCCACCCTCAAGAACAGGTGTGGTTCTTGCTAGACAGTGGTGAAGCAATAGACAGGCTGTTATCTCTAAAGAGAAATAATGCAGAGAGTACTCTGTGATGTTCTGAAGTGGCACATTAGCAGCTGGGAACTAAAATGATATTATATGAAACAGGAAAATACTTGAGTAATTCAAATAAAATCATAATTACCTTCATAAATATTCATTACTCAAAAAAATAAAAAAAATAAAAATAAATATATATATTTTTATATATGGAAAATTGTAATCGTATCTGTTTACGTCCTTGAAATCAGAAATATAACTATGTAGTAAAGGCTGAAAACAGTACCTAATTGCTCAAGGATATTAGTTTAAAAAGAGCTTTATTCACAGCCAATTTGAGAGAAACAGTTGTGAGAAAGCAAGCATTCACAGTACGATTTTCAGAATTAGTTCAATATGAAAAGCCTCTTAATCAATCTTTCAAAATGCATTTTCAGGAGTTAGTAAACTGCTATCTGAAAAATATTCTCAGAGCAAAATAAATGAGAGACAGAGGCATCTGTCTCCCAGTGCATTTGATTGCCTTTGCTCTTTGTTGGAGGTGAAATATTGTACTTTTCTTGCACAAGGAGATTAAGGTCTGCTGTAGTGCAGAAATTCATTTATTTTGTGAGTTACGTGGGAGAAAGGGGGGCTATACCTCAAGCCTGGACATCAACATATGGGTCCGCTCTGACTCCACAAGGTGGTCTATTGACACTTAGAATGCTTAACATTCCTTTTACTTTCAAGAATGAAGGTTTTAGATTTTGGAATTTAATACACTTAGGTGGGATACACACTTAAACGAGATACACTTAAGTGGGGTAGACTGTATGTGAATATGAATCTTTACTCCACGCAGGATCTCACAATTCACAATTATTGTACAAGAGAATCATTGGGCATCTGCTGACATGCAGCCACCTGTGCCTGCACACCACACAGAGATTTCTTCTTTTTTATTTTTATTTCTCTGCTCCTGACACTATAGCAAGGAACTGTATTCTATGCTGTAGCCCATTCGTAGTCCTCTTGTACAGGGATTAATTAATGTGAAAATGTTTCTCTTTTTAGGAGAACAGAGTCCCAATGTTTCCCTAATGCAGAGGATGTCAGACATGCTGTCACGATGGTTTGAAGAAGCCAGTGAAGTCGCCCAGAGCAGCCGGGGCCGAACGCGATCACGTGTCAGGGGTAAAGCTTTCTCCTTACTCGGTTCTTCTGGAAAGAATGCTAGCTTGAGACTTGCATTATACAGTATTTTATAACCCCTGAAAAAAGGGATTTTATATTGATGTAGTGACAGACTAAAGCAAATATATTGCATCAGTGTTGATTCAATCAGGTGACCTGCCAGACAGGAAGTGATTTTTATATATTGTGCTTAAATATGTATATCCCTGATTTTTAGAGGTTTTAAAAAACTAACAAAGAACCAAAACATCTCCAACTAAGAAATGGGAGACCAGTAATAATGCTGCTCTTTTTAATAGGTAAGAAAATAGATTTTAAACCCTTGGTTAGTACTTCATGAATGTATACTTCTGCTGTTTCCACTCCGTCACCACAAATTGCCTTAATTTAAACTACCAGGAGAGGTCTTTCCAAAATAATGTTTTTCAGCTGTTCAGTTCAGTAAAAATTATTATTATTATTATTATTATTATTATTATTATTATTATTATTATTATTATTATTATTATATGCTTGTGTATGCTTCTTATTGCTTTGCTTATCATTTTTTTCCCCAGAAACTAAATTGCTTTGTAGTTGTTATAGGTGAAGCACTCGATCATGTGTAGTATTATTAACGTAATAAATGTGTGAAAGAAGAGGCTTTTCATTTATTTTACTTCTAGAGGAAATTTTCAGGCCATAGGTTTAAATACGTTGGTTTGTGCAAATAATAAACAATATATTGTCTTCAGTTTATTCATGGCTACGTGGAATTCTGTGAATTTGTATGTTTATATTTAAACCACTACAGTTATGATTAATAGAAAAAAATGAAAAAACATTGTTATCACTGGTGGTGACTAATGGGGGAAATCGTATCAGTGTAGAAACATATTCGCTAGTGATAAGCAACTCCAAAAAACAGCCCTGTCACACACAATGTTTGCAGGTCCTGCAGCTCAACCAGAAGGCACAGTTTCCAACCCTGAGCCCGCTGCCCTGGAGCAGAGGTCTGGAGAGGGGTCAATGGAGGTGGAAGCTGTGGCTGAGCCGCTTCCTCAACCTACCTCCTCTTCCTCCACAATGACTGCTCTGGCCCCGTCCACCTCCTCATTGACCGAGAGCCCCCCCACCACCTCCCTGCTCTCCTCCCCCGATGGCGATCAGAAGACGCAGGCCTCCACAGCTTCACCACACGAGCCCACTCAGCCAGGTAAGCCAATCACCCCTTACAGAGATGTCCAAAGTATTAATTGGTACTGACATACATAACGGCACCCATCAGTAAATCAAGCCTACGTTTCTGTAAGTGCTTATTATATTTAGTGAAAAGTTGTTCACGTGCTGCATGTTAAACAGTGACGGACAAATATGTTGGCGAAAATTCAACAAGAGGAACCTTTGCTGCAGGAAATAATTAATATATATTTACTCAAGTATCTCTTTATGTATATAATTACACATTTTAAGTAAAAACACTAGTGACTTCCCAGGGACTCAATGCAAACCTGGGTTTTCCAGTTTATTTTTTAGTAAACTCTCTGATTCCTCAAAAAATATTACTACAGCTGGTGTTTGTTGTGAGGGTTGAATAATAACAGCTTCACAATGTCCTGTGGAGTGGTGTAATCAGATATAGGTAGTGCAGTATAGAGAGTGGCTGAAGTCTGTCAACGGCACAGAGCATTGAATGGGAAACCTTGCATTGCATCCAATCGGGATCTTTTTTTTTTTTTCTTCCTCTTCTCTGAGTTTTATACGATATATAACAAGGTATCTGAAAATATCATTAAATATGAGCCTAAAAGGTGATCTAATTCCTAACTGAAAATTGCTAATTCCCTTCAACAATACTGAAAAAAAAAAAATCCTATATATTTTTTTCTAAATGCTCTCCCTAAATGCATTCATGAGAGAGTGCATCTAAAAGTAATTTTTCTCTAAATCCAAACAGAACAGTTGCACACTTTTTCCTCTCCATCTGTATTCTTTCTTCTTTGCTTTGCTTTATGTTCATTCACCTCCACTTTATTTTCTGCCCCGTCAGAGACCCGGCTTCGGAGGTTGCCGGTAAGTCTAGTTTGTAGGCGTTTTCAGCGGCTGCTTCTGATGGCTGAACGACAGGGGCAGGACGAGCAGCCTCCCTCCCACCCTGTCTCTGAGCCTCCCTCCCACCCTGTCCCTGAGCCTCCCACTACCGGGGGTGGTCAGGGCACCACCGCTGCAGGTTAAACTTGTATATGTGTATTTTCTACTAAAG
Source organism: Acipenser ruthenus (assembly GCF_902713425.1). Classification (NCBI taxonomy): domain Eukaryota; kingdom Metazoa; phylum Chordata; class Actinopteri; order Acipenseriformes; family Acipenseridae; genus Acipenser; species Acipenser ruthenus. The sequence continues at coordinate 44,566,933 of NC_081197.1, forward strand.
CACCCGGCACACCTCCTAATGCAGTACTTTACTTGCTGTGCGATAATGCAACCCCTAGAGCTTTTTGCACTGCCAAAAAAAAACAAAAAAAACATCCCTTGTACTGTATATAACCGCCACAGAGCTTCATTGTGAGCACCGGCATTACTTCTACTACATTTATCAATTGAAGATAGATGGTCAAGATCCAAGAGCATCATATTTTCTTTTGAAATCTATTTAATGGATAATTAAATGCATCTATATATGTGACAGATTTCTTAGTTTTGTTTGAGTGAAGTTTTAATTCTGCGAGAACCCTGGGGTAGAGGAGTTATTGCCAAATCTGCATGTGGAAGATTCAATTCTATATTGTTGGCCTTGCTGCTCCTTGGAAAGGCTATATAGTTGATATAAAATGAAGAAGGTAATAGAGTTTAATATTAGACATAAAATATAGAATATGTGCCATACGAACACACATCTCCTCATAAAAACTGTCATCTTCACAATAGTTGGTTACCAGTAATTATGATTGTTGTAAGATATTGACTAATATTTTATTACTCTAAACCTGGCCTGAACCCTACCAAACGTTAACCAAATTAATTTGAACAGGTATTGAATGGAAATACTGTATAGCCAACTACAGATAATTACACCATCATTCATGTTAATTATTCCCTGAATAACATGAAGCATGTATGGGATCTATTTTATAGATTATCAAAATGGAGGTCAGGGTATCGCAGACAAAGAGGTGTGTTAGAATAAGCGAAGTGTTCATCTTAAAATGTCTTGGAGTGAGAGTACATTTCCCCAGAGTCACCCAGTGAACTAGATCCTAGTCTGTGGCTAAAAACAGTAAGTCAAACTGCCTTCAGTTATTTCTTTTTCCATGTCTTGACATTATAGTAAACACAGAAGCACAGCAACAGTCCCTTTTCTGGCCTGACCAACGTGATATTTTTCCATTCCATTTCCATTCCATGAAATGTTTTAAGCATAAGCTGTGCAATAGTTTGTTTTGAATGTATTGGTATTTTGCATGTGGTATATCCAAGCAATAGGGGCCTCACTTCAGTGCACAGTACAACACCACTATAACTTCACAGTTACCCAGGAATGAATGGCAGGGGGGTTCAGGTCAGGATGGAGGTGTGTTCATAGTTGTTGAGGGATTGCCAGTGCCATTGTCTCTCACATAGGATGAGAACTAAATATTGTTCACAAGCACTGAAATATGCTTGAAAATAAACAAGTAAATTGCTCAAACCTTCCAAAAAGAAATATCTTCAGGGTGGGCTTGAACTTGCTTACAAGAGGGATTGGATTTATAAACATTAGAGCAGAGTGGAAGAAAGTCTGGTTGCCAGGTGTCTTGCCTATAGATGCTTAGACAGCCCCATTGTTCCTGGAACTGAATTTACACTGTATAGGGAATGAGCAATTAAGGATTCTAAATGGCTGACCAACTTGTAGTTGTTTCGGAAATGTTCTACAGCTTTGGCCAAATGTTTTGCATCACCCTATAGAATTAACCATTTTTTTCTTCATAAATTCGAATGAAACCTGCTGAATAATGTTACGTTAATATAGTGAATTACATACCGCTTTGTAGTTTTTGGCATACTTTACGAAATAGAGACATTTTTAAAATGTGACATTTTGAAATCTAACATGAAATACTGTTCTGCTATTCTGCAATATCATTGTGTAGTTTCTTTGATTACATGATGTTAAATAAAAGATCTAAATTATGTTCCTATAGTTTTTTTTATCTCTTTATTTTTTAAATTACGTCTCAATCCTAAATTTCTAGGTAATGCAAAACTTTGGCCATAGCTGTAGATGACGTGATTGGATGCCAGTGGAAAAGAAGATAACTGAAATATTTGGATGTAAATGGTTCTAGTTTTTGTGCTGAAGGGTGGAATGGTATTAAACCAGAGACCACAAGAACCATGGGTTAAAAGTGGGGTTTTTTTTTTGGTGCTTTTTTTTTCTTCTATCAACAATACAGTCTTGGTTTTTAAGGTACTTGTAATATGCGTTGGGATTGCTTCTGAGAAACTACGTTTATGAGCTATGTAGTGTTGTAACTATTAGGATCTTTATTTAGTACTCGTATCTCATAATCAATACTTTTGCCGACCTGTCACAAACTGACATTTAAAATTACTTGTCATTTTCGACTTTTCTAACCTAAGTGGCCTGCTGTAACTAGCAGCATTCACACCTCTGCAAGGTTAATGTCTTAATGCATGTAAAGTCAGCATACGCACATTCATCCTAATTGTACCTTTGAGAGATCCTTCACCCCTTACCAATTGGGAATGTAGTCCTTGAATTGATTTAGTTTCTTTTAGTATTTCTTATTCAAGATAAACACAGAGATCCTTGAGTGGCAGATTAGTAGCAGATCCTTTTGTTGAAGCCATTTGCAACAATGAAATACACTTTAAAGTCTGATGTATTTTTAGGTGTCTGGATTTGCTGCTGAACAAATAAAAACTTTCATATGTGCTTCACATTCCTGGTGCTTTTGGGATAGTCCTTCTGTCATGTCTGCCTGTTGCCAGGGCTCTGTCCTGTGCTTGTGGCTGAAATGCTGGCTGTGTGTGCAACAGTGAACGACATCAGATGTTTTGTGTCGAGGAACATCTTAATTGAACACATTCCTGTTCACAATGCTAATTTCAATGTTGCTGCAAGTTCCTCAGCCACCATCTGGTTCCATTAGGGTTGGTAATGCTTGTATTGTGAGCATGGCCATGGTTAATTGTATTACTTTCTCTGTTCTGTTTGTGCTTCTGCAGTACTCACTTTTAAATATATTGTAACCAACAACATTGCATGAAAAAATAGTACTGGTTTTATAAGAATATAGGACCAATATACAAAGATGAGATGATAACAGGCAAAGAGTTTGGCCTTACAGTAGTTTAGTTTGTAGGTGTATATGATGCCAAATGACTTAAAGGCTATGGAACTAGTTAAATATTTCCAGTAAATCTTACCTATAATTGCTTTGCCATACTTTACAGGTATCACTTTCCTATATGAAAGTATCACACAATATGGTAAAGGAATTCAGGTATTTTCATTTACATTCAGTGCTACACAAAAAGTATTTTTAAAAACAGAATGTGTTCACCATAATAAACAACAGCGAGCATGCAATTCTTTATTTTATTTTCTATGATTTGTTGTATGCAAAGCAGAATTAACATTATAATTATCCAGGGCCATCAAGGACGGAGGAATCAAGGACAAAGTATTGTTGAATTGCATAATATACAAGTTCACACCAAAATGTAGTTCTTCTGTAAAGCCCAACATTAACACCAGTGTCAGTCCTGCTTAATCCATTTAACTCTTCCTCTACGGCGCCACTAGAAATCGTTCATATATGAACGATGATGTAATGGTGACGTTAAACGCCCATTTTAAGCCTTTTTAAACAACCATTTGTTGCTTACCAAATGACTGGCATCTCCAAAATCTCCAACATCCAATCAGGGATGGTTTTATGTACTTTCAAAACTAAAGTAAAGTTAGATAGACAGAAAGCTAGACAAGTGAGTTTTTGTTTTTTGTTTTCTGTTGGCAGATTCGGCGACCACAAGTACAAGCTTACTAGAAATCATACTAAATCGTCCAAAATGTTTATAAACCCAAAAATAAATTAACAAATATTAACTGTAGTGAAATATTTAATTCTTACTTCAAGGATGACTCTCCAATCAAAATGCATTTCACTAAAGCCCCAGGCCAATAGAGATACCTTTTATTATAAGGTCCAACATTTCAGTATCTTAGGTTTCGGTTTCGATTCCTGTATATACCATGATTTTAAAGCGCAGCATTACAGGAAAGCATACTAAATTGCTTTGCATAACCAAGAATGCTTACCGACCCAAAAGAAAAAATATTATTTTTTTTACAGAAGATGCACATTTGAGATACTTATAGTGATTTATATACACTGGCGGTCACAATTATGAGGACACCTGTAACTCTTACTGAAATCCTACTAAGAAAGGAAACATATACATGAACCATTGCCTTATGCAAAAGTTTGTTATCAATTAAAACAAAATGTGTAACAATGGATATGTTTTACTAGCATCTTACCTCGATTTAGTCTTATGAAACTATTACCCCTTATAATGGTGTACAGCCCTCTCAGTCAGAAGGCTACAGACAACTTTCACCTAAACCTAAACTAATTGAGACAAGAGACACATGTGAACATCTGGGACAAGACAGCAGCTGATGTGCAGACCACAATCAACAGATACAGACAGAAAAACTGGGAGCTATACAATCTAAAGTGACAGAGGCAGAAAGAGAAAAACAACCAAAAGAGAAGACAGAATGGTTGTTGAAAGACCAAGGCTAATCGCTTCCTAACCAGACCTCAACTTGCTGCTGATTTCAATTCCACGTCAAAAGTCACCATATCAAAGGAAACAGTAAAGAGGCGTCTTTGTTGAGATGAGAAAACCATCAAAAAATGCCCAGAATGGGCAATAATCAAAATATCAATGGAGAAGAGTGTTCTGGACAGATGAATCAATGCTTTAACTTTTCAGCTCCAAGAGGAAACAGTACATGAAAAGAAAAACAGGAGAGAGATTGTCAGGATGTTGTGCAGTGCAAACAGTACAACATGGAGGTGGTAACGTGAAGGTTTGGGGTTGTTTTGCCGGTTCACAAACAGGAGATATAGTATAAATAGACCACACACTTGTAAACGTCATGCAGTACCCTCAGGCAGGTGACTGGTGGGTGAAGGATTTGTTTTTCAACATGATAATCACCCTAAGCATACGGCCAGACTAAACCTAAATTACTTAAATCTGAAAGAAGAAAAAACGGTTTTGAAATTTGACCTTCACCCCATTGACATGTTATGGCATGAGCTTGACAGGAGAATGAAAAAGAAGAGTGCAACCACATAAATGTGCTCTGGGAGATGATTAATAGTGAATGGACAAAAACACATGGCGATGCACTGCTGAAGTTGTGTGAGTATATGTGACAGAATTGTGTGAGTATGTGCAGCTGTGATTGCCAACCAGGGGCATATTTTGAGAAAAGTTTGCAATAAAATGCCAGCAAAACATCCTGTGTTGCTGATTCTTCGTTGGATTTCAGTAAAATGTACAGGTGTCCCTATAATTGACTGCCAGTGTATGCATAAATAAATATAGCAAAGGTTACGTATCTCACATGTTAGGTCTGTATATATATTACATCAGACAGTGGCAAACATCTTGCTGTGATTCCTTCTTATAGGGCTGCCTTTTTGTTTGGGTGAAAAAAGATCATAACTTGACTTTCTTTGAAAGCTGCTCCTGCCTACGTACTTCTTTTTTTAAAATTTTTTTTTTTAGTTAAAGTCTCATTTTTGTTTCAGATTCTCCCTCCTCTGTGGTTAACAAACAGCTTGGATCCATGTCACTCGATGAGCAACAGGGTGCGTGCAGCCAGAGATACGAACCTGTCAGATCTCCTTTTACATTTGCAAAGCTTTGTGTTTCTCCATTTCCATGTCATGCAAGTAGACACGCTTGTTTTCTGCAGATTTTAGTTTGCTGTGTGAGTGTATAATATATATATATATATATATATATAATATAAATAAGAGATAACGTCATAGGGGAACTAGCTGGTTGTTTAATGACAGGAAATATGACACCATATTTTTTAATGAACAGATCTGTTTGCTGTTTTATGTGTTCTTTCAACACTGTACACGAGAGAGAAATTTAACAAAAAGAAATGCATGACAATTTTTTTTTTTTAATCAAATTATTTAATTTGTTGTAACCCCTTAGGAGTGTGTCTTACATTTATTTCTGTAAATTTTTATCTTGTGGCATTTGGAGAAGATATTATTATTATTATTATTATTATGATGATGATCAATAATATGAATCACACAAAGACAAAGTGTGGCTCCCATTTACATTATTTAAAAGTCTGTCCCACACTAACTCCCTCGAGTAAACACATTTTAACAAAAACATGATCTGCATTGTTTCTAACAATATTGGGTAATTTTTAATCCATAAACTGGTTTTATCTCCATTTCATAACACAATAATTCAGCTGTAAACTCTCCATTCCATTAAACCTTCAGTAATCACCCCCCTGACATCTGTAATTACAAGCACCCTTCAGTATTCACCCCCTTGACATCTGTAATTACAAGCGTTACTATTTTTAAAACGGTTTCTACCTTGTAGGAAATGGCCAGCTGAATTTCCCTATTGTATGTCATTGAAAGTCATTCAGCCTTTGTCATCGGTGCAAATATTGGTGAATCAGCTATAATATATGTACCGGTACCAATTGCTGAAGGGGCTTACAGTAGCTGCATTTTGTTATAAGAGCTTTGTGACTAGGTAGCAAACAATGGTACCTTTTTTGTTATCAAGCAGCAATTATATAACCTCCAGGCAGCTATCCAGCCACCCAGCCAGCCTGCCCCAGATAATATTTGAATTGATTCTTGAATTAGCCATCACCAGTGCCTTTGAGCTGCTTGCAACCTCACGTAAAGCAATACACAATCTGTTCCTTTCTGCTGCTGGAAATCATTGCACATCTGTTTTGCATCCCACTCTGCTTCACTTTCTTTTCCTGCCTGTTCCACCACATCACTTCAAAAAAACTTTTGTGAACCTTGATTGGGGAATTTGAGCCACAGATATTACCTGTCCCTTTTAAAACTACTTTCAAAACAGATTTTATTCTGCTTTGAACTGATTTGATTGTGTTGTTTTTGTTTTGAAGTTTTTGCTTTTTTTTTTTTAAACCGTTGAGATTTGTTCTTTTAATGTCGAATGCCTTTGTCAGTTTATCTTCTCATTTATCCCACGTGCCAAGTAGAGCATGACTACGTGTGAAATGTGTGTGCGTGCAGATATTTACCAGTACAATATGTAACAAATGAGGAAAGCCTAATATTTCGCTAACATTTATTATCATCTTTTTCACTATGAACTGTGATGTATTTGAGTGAAAATGCAGACATTTAGTGTCTACTATAGAAATAAGCATCCTGTGCAGCATATCAAGCAAGCTGAAAAAGTGTACGTTTAGTGGGGGTGTGCAGATAACCTATTATTCAGACTCGTAACCCTATTACTTGTCCTCAGATTTACTCAGATGATGTCACCAAAAATGTCAGAGCTAAAACCAAGCAGCGCTCTTATCAAAGTTTGAAAGCCCTGTGAAGGAGGGGCACAATTGCCCGGTACCCCTAATGTTTAGCATAATCACTCACCTGCATTTTAAAAGTATGTGTGTTGTATTTTTTATTCATTAACATTTTGGATTCTAGGTACTGTACTAGAGTCTGTATAAATGTGCCGGAATTAAGTCTAATCCTTCCACTTACACGGAGTTATACAAAATACATATTATTTGTCAAGAACTAGACCTTATTGCAAGGAATGTAAACTGTACGGGACTTGTATAATACTAGCCTACTTTAGATTTAGAGTCTTTTCTTTATTATGTTATTCTTACCTGTCAAACCTCATGAAGTAGTAATTGCTTCCTAATTAAAATAAATGCAGGAAAATAATTCAGCTAAAGCTGTTCCTATTCTGCTTGGATGCCAGTAATGCTATTAGAGGCTGCTTAAGTATTAAGAAGCATTTTTAAGATGTAATGTTGACTTGCTTTCAAAGACTGAAAGCATACTGGTACAGGTTGTCTTTTTACTGCAGTTTTATTCCATATGAATGAATTACTGTAAGTAGTAATGTGCTGCATTTTTCAAACAGTATGTTAAACCATTGAAAATTGATGCAAAATATGTACTCATTTTTCACATTGTGACTCAGATTATTGTTGACATGCTTTCAGGTAATACACAGAGTGTTAGCCCTCTGAGCAGTGCTGGGGAACCTGTTTTGAGTTTGCACTACAGCACACAGGGAACGACTACAAGCACTATTAAACTGGACTTCACCGACGAGTGGTAAGAACAACTGCTAGGGGATGCGACAAAACGAATAGAACCTATACTTTTTGATAAGAACCTTTCACAAGCCAGGCAAAAAAAAACAAAACAGGATTGAATCCTTCATTAAATTGAATCCTATTTTTTTGCAAAAGCAATTACCCTGTGAAAAAAAGTTTCTCAGAACTTGGGTGGGCAAAAAGGGCAATGCTGTTCGTGTTAAGTAATATTAATTACAATGCTTTAGACTATTAAGCTACACAACTACTTAATAAGTGTAGCTAACACCACAAATAAGCTATAGAATAAGGTCTACTACCGTCAAGTTTGTATTCACTTCTGTGTAACCACTAGGCTTTTTGTTGTCAATGCAGCACTTGTTTGTCGACCTTCATTTGGCGAATGCTGTATTTGTTGTGTTGGTGTTTGTTGAGGATCACCATGCTTTTCTCACTATGGACCCAAAGGAGCAGTACAGCTTCCAGCTCGAGAGGTAGTGGAAGTCACAGCAAACCATGCGAACAGGAGGGCTCCCAAAAAGCAAAAAGAAAAGAGGAACTACCAGTGGAAAGCATGGAAACTAGTAAGTACAGCATGACTTCGTTTTGGTCTCTTTTTCTGATGTATGGGGATGGCAGGGCTTGGACATTTGTATTTGCAAATACTGTACAGAATTAATTATACGGTGGTTCCTGAAGTGGATTATCAATTCACTGCACCCTTACCTGTGTTTTGTTTTATATTTTTTTATTCATTAATTTTGGGTTTTGCAGGCAACAAAGATTCGTAATTAGCAATGTAGTGTTTTTAAAGCAGACAAAGCTAGGGGCTTGCAGCGGTCTTGCTGTGTGTCCTTGTAAATTACAGGGTGTGGGTCAAATATACAGAAAAACAGTATAACTTATTAATATGGATGCTTGACATCAGAACTTTGTTTTTTTGTGTGGGTCTCATATTTCAGCCAATATACTAAAAAGTATTGACATCCTGTGATATATTAACTTAGTATATTAATACGCTGTTGCTTGTTAATAACCTTTTAATGACTATGTTAACAACCTCTATCTCCGTTTCAGCCTCTTGTGTGGTGGAGCAGCCTGGGCCCAGCAGTGCAGAACAGGAGTCTAGTGAAGAGAGTCCCAAGCAGGCAGCTGCCATCGATGAGGATAGCCCAGCAGCAGAGGCTCCAGCAGGGAACTCTCAACAAGAGGAGAGCGCCCCCACTCTGCAGACTGATGAACAACGAGGAAGTAGCTCTGACAATCCCAGTGAGTCCTGTCGAAGAACAGAGCCAGTGGGCGAGAGCAGTCATGATGGGGCAGCGACGGCCTCCAGGAACTACCAGGATTCGGATGACAGCGACGACGACCCCATTTTAATACCTTCATCAAGATATCGTGGAGGACAGGGGCAGAGGTATGTGACCAACAGTGTGCTTACATTGTACCTAACACTACTGTCAATAGTCTTTGTTTTTGAAAGGTTGTTGAAAAGGTTAGTGTAAGTACAGTGGTACCTGATCCTCGTACCTTCAGTGCAATATAGTCCAACCACCAGTGGGATTTGAGCAAGTGAACCACGTGGCAGTTTGTGTAATTACACAATTATCAAGCAGGTACATGCTGTACTAAAGGTAAAAACACAAATTGAATAATGTCAAAAGAAGAGAGAAAAAAAACTTTGAACTACTGGTTTGCATCAGTATTTGCTGTGCCTATTATATATATGTCTTTTAAAAAGTCACTTATAAAAGTTTACCCTTGTGAAAGTATTGCGAAGTGTAGTAAAGCACAGTGTAAGCATGGGAAAGCTCAGAGAGGTATGGTAAAACATGTGTGTGGTTTTGTATGAAATATATATATATATTGTTTTTGTTTTTCTCAAAGTAAAAAATGAATTCTTCTATTCAAAGGAATTTCCATAACTAGTATACAGTACTTCCAGAGACGTGGGGAATGTTTGAAGACCAAGATTGGCATGTACCAGTGGGTTCCGGTTGTCACCTCTAACTGTAACTGTAAAACACTTGGCCTCTAGAAATGTGTAAAGTGGAGATTGAGTCTAAGCTTCTACATCATGATTAATGTTACGCAAGCCTGTCAGTGCTTAAGTGGTCCATGTTTTTAATGGAAACAGAGCTAGTCACAGAGAGTGGTGATGCACCCCATGGACATACAGACGTGCTCAAATTTGTTGGTACCCCTCCACAAAACACGAAGAATGCACAATTTTCTCTGAAATAACTTGAAACTGACAAAAGTAATTGGCATCCACCATTGTTTATTCCATATTTTATAGAAATCAGACTTTGCTTTTGATTTTTTATTCAACATAATATTGTAAGTAATAAAACAAATGAAAATGGCATGGACAAAAATGATGGGACCGCTAACCTAATATTTTGTTGCACAACCTTTAGAGGCAATCACTGCAATCAAACGTTTTCTGTAGCTCTCAATGAGACTTCTGCACCTGTTAACAGGTAGTTTGGCCCACTCTTCCTGAGCAAACTGCTCCAGCTGTCTCAGGTTTGATGGGTGCCTTCTCCAGACTGCAAGTTTCAGCTTTTTCCATAGATGTTCGATAGGATTCAGCTAAGGACTCATAGAAGGCCACTTCAGAATAGTCCAATGTTTTGTTCTTATACATTCTTGGGTGCTTTTAGCTGTGTGTTTTGGGTCATTATCCTGTTGGAGGACCCATGACCTGCGACTGAGACAGAGCTTTCTGCCACTGGGCAGTACGTTTCGCTCCAGAATGCCTTGATAGTCTTGAGATTTCATTGTGCCCTGCACAGATTCAAGGCACCCTGTGCCAGGCGCAGCAAAGCAGCCCCAAAACATAACCGAGCCTCCTCCATGTTTCACTGTAGGTATGGTGTTCTTTTCTTTGAAAGCTTCATTTTTTCGTCTGTGAACATAGAGCTGATGTGACTTGCCAAAAAGCTCCAGTTTTGACTCATCTGTCCAAAGGACATTCTCCCAGAAGGATTGTGGCTTGTCAATATGCATTTTAGCAAATTCCAGTCTGGCTTTTTTATGTTTTTCTTTCAAAAGTGGAGTCCTCCTGGGTCTTCTTCCATGGAGCCCACTTTCGCTCAAAAAGCGACGGATGGTGCGATCAGAAACTGACGTACCCTCACCTTGGAGTTCAGCTTGTATCTCTTTGGCAGTTATCCTTGGGTCTTTTTCTACCATTTGCACTATCCTTCTGTTCAATCTGGGGTCGATTTTCCTCTTGCGGCCGCGCCCAGGGAGGTTGGCTACAGTTCCATGGACCTTAAACTTCTTAATAATATTTGCAACTGTTGTCACAGGAACATCAAGCTGCTTGGAGATGGTCTTGTAGCCTTTACCTTTACCATGCTTGTCTATTATTTTCTTTCTGATCTCCTCAGACAACTCTCTCCTTTGCTTTCTCTGGTCCATGTTCAGTGTGGTGCACACAATGATACCAAACACCACAGTGACTACTTTTCTCCATTTAAATGACTGATTACAAGATTGGAGACATGTGTGATACAAATTAAAGAAACTAATTAGTTTGAAATATCACTATAATCCAATTATTTATTACCTTTTCTAAGGGGTACCAACAAATGTGTCCAGGCCATTTTAGAATATCTTTGTAGAATAAGCAATAATTAATCTCTTTTCACAGTTTCTTTGCTTTATTCTATGACATACCAAAGGCATGCAAGTATACATGATAAAATAGCTTTTAATTTCATCACTTTTCAGGAGGAATGAAGCATTATTTCAATGAGCTGTAAGGGTACCAACAAATTTGAGCACGTCTGTATGTCATAGCAACAACATATTGCTTGAGCTGGTCATTTTCAATGCTACAGATTTTACAGTGTTTCAATTTCAATGTCTTCAAGCTACTAAGCCAATAACATATCGGATGAAGCGTCTAAGATATATAACGATTCCACTATTGTAAGTAATTTTGTGTATAGTTTTATTGTACAGCAAAATTACCCTATTTTTTATAGTTAACATGAATAGTAAAATGTGTAAATATTGTGTTCCCTCCAATAGATTTAATTTCAGAGGAACAGCGGTAGGTGATAGAATGATAAGGTAATTGGAATGCTTTTGCTTTTCTTATTACAGTAATGGTTAAACGCTAACTTTGTATTAACCATTACAAACACCTGGGTTTGTAAGATAAATGTGTACTTCCTTGAAACCCGGGATGGTACGTTTCTTGTAATCGCTGTAATCGAACACCTTTAACCTTGAACTAGCTATCAACTTGTGTGGAGTGAAGGTGGAATGTGGTTGTGTAGCACTGCATGTGTGCATGACTTAAGTTCTGATGCACTCTCATAAATAACTACATACAAACAGTAATTGTTTGCAGATGTTTCTGCCATTTTAACATGAAGTTTAGGAACAGAAATAATGTAATTGAACTTGGGTGTACATAAGCCAAAATAAGCTGTTGAACTGGTATTGGGCAAAGACTAATTGAACCCCTCGTACCAGCCAAATGTACTTTTGGCAATGATTATTTATTTATTTATTTATTTATTTATTTATTTTTTAACAGAACAGCAAATATTTTAAAGTAATTCTTCAGAGAGAAATAGTTTATAGAATAATAAACAGAGAGTACACTGAGGCCAATAGGTTTAAAAAGGAGTTTTTTTCTACACTTTGCATAATAAATTGTTGATGCAACACAGATAGTGTATGATATTGCTCAGTAAAAATGATGGCTGCGTGGCTGTTCGGCTTTTGCACATGCTTTAGCTTTTTAAATTGCAAGTGCATGCAGGGATTGCGTATCACATTTCTGAGACATTGTGGTATATCCAATTTCTGGTTTACAGGAGAGCAAAGTGTTTGGAAGGAAGTGGAGGCTAAATCCTGCTGAATAATAGTTTCAGAAAGTCCAGTCTGGGGCGGCAGCTAGAAATCAGATTTGTGATCAAATGAGTCATTTCATTCCAAGTTGGATTTCTGTGACAAAAGCTGCATATTGAACTACAGATGTGGTTTATATCTCAAATTAAGCTTAAAAACTAGCAGTTCTTTTAAATATTTATCAAAACCTGGTTCAAGAAGAGTTGGAGGTATTGGTAAGAGTTAGGTTAATGAAATTACCATAAGTTTTGCCTTCATCTTGAACCATGCTTCAATAAAATAAGTGCATAGATCCTAAATAAACCTCTACATTTTTATCAAGTGCCACATTTCAATCACTCAAAATATAAGGTTGAAGTTTTTTTTTCTCCATTGGACTAATGAAATAAATCGATAAGCTTTAAATGCTGTGCACTTCAATTCCACACGCCTTATGTTTAGAAAACCAGTTACTGTTTCACTTCCTACGTTATTTTACCCCAACAGTGTCTTTGAGCAGTCATGTCAGTCAATAAGGGAAGTAGTTGGATGGTTAATGACAGGAAATAAGGCTTTGAAAGGTCTGAAGGAACTTACCCAGTGAGGGCAAGTGCAACACACTACCTGAAAGTATGGACTACAAAAAAAAATTGTAGTCCATGTTTGCTATCAAAACAAAAATGTAAGACCTACATAGAGCTTGGCAAGTGAAATGCATGGAATTATTGAATTGGCAATAACCACTTTAAAGCTTAAATTAAAAATACATTTGGTGTATTCTGAGTAGTTTAGGCATCTTCTCCTTTCCAGCCTTTGTGAACCGCCCATAAAAACACTCCAGCGTAAAGTATTTTTTTCCAGATTGACGTTGTGTAGCTTTACACCAAAAATGTCTAGTACTTAAGGGGTACTGACAGCTATGACAGCCTTAATGATGGATCAGGTGCTTGCAGTAGGTAGTACAATTGGTTACGCAGAAATATCTGTGCAGAAACACATTACCCAATATAACTACAATCCACTTGGTCTAACAATATTATCTTCCAATTGCACTCACACTGACCTGTAGAGTTCTAATGTATGTAGACAGTTGTTGGTGTGGCTCTAATATATATATATTTTTTAATAATTCACCTAGCCTGTCTATATGTGTACTTTTTTAAATCATAAACAAAATTCTGTTCATAAATGGCTAAACAAATTTGAACAAAGAACAATTCTGACCTAACCCAATTGGTCTTACCATATGCGTCTTGGATTCTTTAGATTGGATATAATTCATTCGAATGTCATTGCATGCAGGTGCATACATCGTGTGTTGCATTCATGGAGGCTGAATTCATGGTTATAACTAGGGCGTCTGATTCTCGGGTTTTACCCGCTTTCTCCCCCCCAAATGCTTTATTCTGCATTTGGGTTAAACCCAAAAACTCCCTGAATAGGCACATACTGTATATGAATAAATGCATGCACAGTTGTCTGTGATTCAAATGCAACAGAGCAGAACGTGGCTTCTTAGTGTATGTATGTGTGTGTGTGTGTGTGTATATAATATATATATATACATATATATATATATATATATATATATATATATATATATATATATATATATATATATACAGCTCTGGAAAAAATTAAGAGACCACTGCAAAATTATCAGTTTCTCTGGTTTTACTATTTATAGGTATGTGTTTGGGTAAAAGGAACATTTTTGTTTTATTCTATAAACTACTGACAACATTTCTCCCAAAATCCAAATAAAAATATTGTCATTTAGAGCATTTATTTGCAGAAAATGACAACTGGTCAAAATAACAAAAAAGAAGCAGTGTTGTCAGACCTCGAATAATGCAAAGAAAAATAAGTTCATATTCATTTTTAAACAACACAATACTAATGTTTTAACTTAGGAAGAGTTCAGAAATCAAAATTTGGTAGAATAAGCCTGATTTTCAAGCACAGCTTTCATGCGTCTTGGCATGCTCTCCACCAGTCTTTCACATTGGTGTTGGGTGACTTTATGCCACTCCTGGTGCAAAAATTCAAGCAGCTCGGCTTTGTTTGATGGCTTGTGACCATCCATCTTCCTCTTGATCACATTCCAGAGGTTTTCAATGGGGTTCAGGTCTGGAGATTGGGCTGGCCATGACAGGGTCTTGATCTGGTGGTCCTCCATCCACACCTTGAGTGACCTGGCTGTGTGGCATGGAGCATTGTCCTGCTGGAAAAACCAATCCTCAGAGTTGGGGAACATTGTCAGAGCAGAAGGAAGCAAGTTTTCTTCCAGGACAACCTTGTACTTGGCTTGATTCATGCGTCCTTCACAAAGACAAATCTGCCCGATTCCAGCCTTGCTGAAGCACCCCCAGATCATCACCGATCCTCCACCACATTTCACAGTGGGTGCGAGACACTGTGGCTTGTAGGCCTCTCCAGGTCTCCATCTAACCATTAGATGGTGTTGGGCAAAGCTGAAAATTGGACTCATCTGGAAATTGGACTCACCCATTGAAAACCTCTGGAATGTGATCAAGAGGAAGATGGATGGTCACAAGCCATCAAACAAAGCCGAGCTGCTTGAATTTTTGCGCCAGGAGTGGCATAAAGTCACCCAACATCAATGTGAAAGACTGGTGGAGAGCATGCCAAGATGCATGAAAGCTGTGCTTGAAAATCAGGATTATTCCACCAAATTTTGATTTCTGAACTCTTCCTAAGTTAAAACATTAGTATTGTGTTGTTTAAAAATGAATATGAACTTATTTTCTTTGCATTATTCGAGGTCTGACAACACTGCATCTTTTTTGTTATTTTGACCAGTTGTCATTTTCTGCAAATAAATGCTCTAAATGACAATATTTTTATTTGGAATTTGGGAGAAATGTTGTCAGTAGTTTATAGAATAAAACAAAAATGTTCCTTTTACCCAAACACATACCTATAAATAGTAAAACCAGAGAAACTGATAATTTTGCAGTGGTCTTAATTTTTTCCAGAGCTGTATATATATATTTATAATTCAAAATTACAGCAATATAGCTTAAAGGTTTTTGCTTATTTTGCACACTTTTCTTCCCACTTTTCTTGCACATTTTTCTTTGTAAAACAGCATGGAGTAAAGTTGTTTAGTTTTCCCGTATGTTCTGTGTGAAATTACACTTGCATCTCCACTACAAAATAAAACTTAATTGGAACGGAGAGATGCCTCCATATACAGTATGTATGTGTGAGAGAGATAGGTGTCGTCAAAAGTAAACTGTTGACGACAACTTTATTGTCAACACTTTGTGCTTAAGCATGTGTTTATTTCTTTCTAAATGAAACCTGATTTCTACATGAATATTTGTTATTCTTTCTTGATTACATATAAAAAAATCTACCCGATTTTTTTCATTAAATAATTCTACTTGATTTTTTAAAAAAGCATTCACCCGAAAATCAGACGCCCTAGTTATAACCTAGGGATCACACTAACATTTTTTGCCAGATGTTTCATCCATCGTAAAGTTAAACAGCCAGCATAATTACAGGCATATGTAATTATGCATATGTAATTAGCACAGCAGAATGGAAGGTTGTGAGAAAAGCTTGAGCGTTTGCGAAATCGCTAGTACTCAACTTACTATTATCAGTAATTTCTTCTAGTTGTATTGTAATCCTCTGTGAACATTTACCTTCTTTGCACAAGAGTGATTATTTAATATGTTTATTTAAATAAAGAACTACTAGCTATGCCTTCACTGGCTTTCCTTGTCCAAACACCACCCCCTCAAAGGGTTTTTTTCTCCCTTTTTATACAGGTGGTCATTCCCCAGTTAGCACCAATTACCTCATGAGGGAATGAACACACCTGTGATTGTTTGTTTGTTTGTTTGTTTGTAGGGATAGGATTTAACCCCACAAAAAAAGTTAATTTCTGAGGATCTGATTTTTGTTAATCTGGTCCCCAGGCGGTCTGCTGCAGCCCGGATCCAGGAGCTCTTCAGGAGGAGGAAGGAACGAAGAGAGCTGGAGGAGAGCGAGACGCAGAACATACGGAAACCGCCCGTAAAGATGGTGTACAAAGGCCATCGCAACTCCAGAACAATGGTACAGTACCTTCCACCATCTTGTAGTGCATCGTATGCCATCGTTCGAAAGTACCAGCAGTGTACACTTTTCAAAAATTGAAAGCACAAGCTCATCGAGACATTTAGAGAGAAAAGGTTTTCAATCCAAGTAATTGAGTAATGGAACTCTGAGCCACTCTGAATAAATAAAAAGCGAAGAAGAAAGGGGGGAAATGTGATGTCACGATAACAAAGAAGCGTCACAATTTAACCATTTTACTTGTCTCTTAAGTGTCCACATTAACTGGTAGAAACTATCATTATTATGTTACCCAATGCAGGTTCAAATAAAAAAAAGTACACTTCAGAAATGAACCAATCCCCAAAAATGTACCCTACATTTAGACAAAACTTGGTACAGAAGTTGGGGAAGGTTTTCTGTGTGGCGCCATAAGGTATGTCATGCACAGGTCTACAGAGCCATGGATAGGCTGCCTTCAGTAGGTTGTATGGCCACCCCTTGCAGTGATACAGTCCTCTAGATGACAGGAGATCACCAACATGAAGAACTGAATGCAGTGATCACCAAAATCCACCTTTTTATACCCTTTTTCACATGTCACGTAGTCATACTAGTTTACCACACGCCATCTGGTAGACCCAGATGCACAAAACTGTAATGATTAAATTTGAATAATGTTCCCCCACTTCTGTACCAAGTTTCATTAATGTGGTCCACCTCTGTCAGGGTGTGGCAATTTTAACGTTCTGGAGTGCATATTGTTCCAGTTATGTTTATGGTTTATTATTTTTTAATTGCTTTAACTTTTGCACTTGTTCCAAAGTAAGGCCCAGGATTTTTCATCCTGGAGTTTGGCTGCTTACTATTCATTTCCTTGACCTCTGCCATTTTACTTGGCATTTCCAGTCTTAGTCTTACAAGGTAAAAAGCCATACATGAGCAAAAGATTCTGTAGAACACTTCAAGCATATCTAACATTGTAGACAATAGCAAGAAAATCATTTACCAGTCTGATCAGACTGCAATGCACCTCTAAAGAAACAAAAGGGAGTTTAGTTTTGTATGGGCTTGACAGTTACTCATGCTTGACATTTTAGATAAAAGAATCCAGTTTCTGGGGAAACAACTTTGTGATGAGTGGCTCAGACTGCGGCCACATCTTTATCTGGGATCGACACACGGCTGAGCACCTGATGCTGCTGGAGGCTGACAACCACGTGGTGAACTGCCTGCAGCCTCACCCCTTCGATCCCAGTGAGTTTTAATCCTGCCATGGTTTGATTTAGGATTGAAATTCTGACTAGGATTAGCATGGCTATTTCACTGTTCTGTAGTACATAACGATTGTGATCAGGTCAATAGTTATTTCCCTAGTATATATGTTTATCCTGCTGTAGGTGTTTTTACTTTATCCTGGGAAATGAAGGTCAAAATTATTTTCATTCTTATTCTTTTTTTATACATTTCCTCTTATCCTTTCCTTCCAGTTCTTGCATCTTCCGGCATAGACTATGATATAAAGATCTGGTCACCACTAGAAGGGGCTACAGCGTTTAACAGAAAATTGGCTGAAGAGGTAAGAACTAGTTTTCCCATTTGAATGGGATTTTTTTTTTTTTTTGGTATACTTTCTTTTAGTGATCCCTGATTGGCTGGTATTTTAAAATGTAATGGTCAGGGATTATATAGTGGGGGAAAGCACAACATTTACTTTCTTAGTCTTTGAAGCACACTAAAATAAATAAACTTGTTTACTAAACTGAGGGTAGTGGGTTAACCGTATTGTTCAGACTGTTGGTTTGCTTGCTCATTCTGCTGTTACATCCCATATGTTTGCAAATATTTAATTGAATAAGGTGAGGTGATTCAAATGGTTACATAATTAGCTTAGCACAAAGGGTGTCTGGCCTTGTCTGAAACACACACAATGCACTACATTCATCATTCATAAAGGTGTTCATACTACTGCACTGTTTTCTCCTTCATAAAACTCTCAGTAGGTTTTGTGGGTGCAGGGCATAGTTCTTTATTTGTGTGAATGCAGACAGCCGACAACATGAATATGAGGGCTGTGCTCTGAAGAGCTAGAGGCGTTGTGCTATTATACTAGCCGTTAACACGTGTGAATGTTTAAAAACAGACCAAAACATTGTACGTGCTAAAACACTGCAGTGTTTTAATTTTTTTTTATTATTGAGCGACCTGTATCTGTAATGTGACTGTATACACTAGACCATCTGTGTTGCAGTAGCAAGTAAGAAAATGTAGTTGATTTTGAACTAGTCTTGGACTACCTGATGTTACCTTATGTAAGGTAGTCCAAGATTAGTGCTAATCCTTGTCTGTGAAACCAACCGTTAGTTCTTGTTTAACCCTTTAAGGGGAGTCCCTTTTTAAATGTCTTCCTTCATTCCAGTTCATTTTATTATCCCTCACTGGAGGCGCCTGTCCGTTTATCGAATTTTCCATGTATCTAGAGAAACTGCTCCATTTGTGATGAAACGTAGTTTGGACATTCTTTTGCACGAGTCAGTATCAGAATCTCGGGATATCTGGAGAAACCTGTTTGCCTGTATTTAGGTCAAACTTACATTGTACAGGGTGATTAGAAGGTAAGTTTACCACATCAACGCACCATATCATTGATGTGGTACTTTCTAATCACCCTGTATATAAAGTACAGTGGAAGTAGTATTTGGCACAAAATTGAGGTTGGTAAAAATAGATTCTAGGACCAATTTTCTCAAATGCAGCCACCAGCAGGATTTTGTGCAGTCACAGCAGTGAGTATTTAAGTTAAATCTGAGTTTTCACTTGTGTGTACAGCTTTAAAAAAAAAAAAAAAAAAAATTAAGTGTCTTTTGCCACTTTGTGTTTATTGAGAAGAAACTACAGGGATTTAAAAAAAAAAAATCTATACTGTTTCTGCCTGAAAAAAAGTTACATTTTAAATGTGACATCCTCTGCTTTTATAGTTAATTCAGTGGCCAACGTAAAGCCTTTACAACCTTATATTCTGGAATACAACAGTTTTACATATAATTTTATGATATAACAGCATTGAAAATCGCTTTACTTTAGTTATATTTAGCTGTGATTGGAACAGGAAAGTGAGAGTAGTTTTTGTATTTATTTAACTTAAATACATCAGTAATGTACTTTAGCTTAGGTATTGTAGTAAATTATATAAATTTATGTAATTGATTAACCTGTTAAGTTTGACCTGTTGTCAGAACAATACAAAAATGTAATTTAAAAAAAAAATTGCAAAATACCTTTTTGTCTCCAGTTTATTATTAGATGGGCCAGAGAATTAAGGTCCAGTACAGAGTTGAGAGGGGCTGCTGTATTCTTTAAATGAGAAACAGTTTGGTTTTATTATAGAAATAAATAAAACATTTCAGAAGTGCATATGTCTATATGTCTATACTTTCTTTCTTTTTCATATGATATACTTAGTATTTTTAGGAACAATTAGCAGTGCAATCACCAGCAAGTGTTGGTGGCTGCACTCGGAGGCCACCAAAAAATGTGTTTGAGAATCACTAGTGGCTGTGTATTGTGAAATGTGATTAATGTAGGATACTTTCGCTGGCTTTCGTTGGAGGCAGACACAATCAGCATTGTTCAGTTTAATTTATTCTAATTGTTCACTTGGCAGAACTATCTGTTGTTTAACATCTTCCAGTGGGGGGGAGAATGTTACAGCCTAATTGATGTTAATTGATCTTCCGCTGTGTAATTCCTGCCAGCAGCAAGTCTCCTCTGGTTTATTGTGGGTGGCTGTTTTGGACTTCATTCACAGCTATATTGCAATCCCCACAGGAGTGTTTGCTGAAGCTGGCATGAGGGTGGATGTTCTGGAAATGCCCGTAGAAGAATCATTCATTCCTTGTTTAACAAGTAGTTATTGTGTTGAGAAATGAAGCCTTGCACATCTAGTTCTCCAGTTTCAATCCACTCACCAGCTGCACATAAACCGATCAGTAGTTGTCTTCTGGAACAGCTTTTGGGATGCAATTGTTTATTATTTCTCAGGGACTGGTATGCACTACATTTCCCTATGAAATCATTTTACAGCTGACTAACAGGTAAAATTGATTTAGGACTTAGATACCATACCATTAACTCATGATCCTAACATGACCATGTCTTGTATCTACAGTAATAGCATATTGTTAGGTTGTTAATCCAGTGCACAAGTGTATTATAAAGCATCTGTTATTTGAATGCCAAGAAAGACAATTGGTATTCATAAAAAAAAAAACTTAACACTTTAATATGTAGGTTAGTGCAAGCCATTAGTATCATTTCTATTAAGGTAAGCCTGCTAGTTTTGTATTTTCTTGTGGTGTTTTAGAAGGGTTAGTTTCCTATTTCCCACTACAGTTATACCCTTACAGCTGTAAAATTGAACTTGCTAGTGGCATATGAAGTACTGTATAATAGCCTGGCTATATCTCTCTGAAATCTCCTTGTTGCCTCTCCCTGTAGGTTATCGCTCGAAATGAACTGATGCTTGAAGAGACAAGGAACACCATCACAGTCCCAGCGTCTTTTATGCTGAGAATGCTGGCTTCATTAAATCATATAAGAGCAGGTTGGTATCACAAAGTTGTCAAATACTAATTGAGAGATCTGTAAAGGCTGTGTGCATGGTAAATATTTTAATATTCAAGATCTGTCAAGCATTCGCCTTCTACGAGAGCTCTGCACTGCTGTCCCTTAACCAATTTGAAGGTTTAATAAAACATATATGAACTGGCAATATAATCCTGTCAGACACTGTTTTCCACTATAAGCCTCAACTCCAGTCCGTATTTGTGTGTGTGTCTGTATGTGTGTGTGTATATATACAGTATATAAAATACTATACACAATCCATGCCATTTAATTTATCCTCACCATTTTATATAACATATATAATATGTATTTTTTGCAGTTTTCCTTGACAGGAAAATTCTGCATTCAAACTACAGTAGAAAAAAATTAAAAAATACATTTTTCCCAGCACATTTCGTAGTTTCTGAAGATAATGTAATCATTCAATAAAATGTAATTTAAAGTTTAAAATCTTACTTTTTTAAAATGTTTTGTTTTTATAAAATTAAGATACAGCCATTTTATAAGCACAACAACCCACTTCTGGGTGCTTAAAGCCACTCTACCAATGGGCCTCGCAACGCACCCAAGCGTGTGTAAGATATGTCTTACCACACACCCTGTAGTGGGTTATTGCTTACACACACACACACACACATATATATGACAATATACATTTCAGTAAACAGACAATGTGCAATAAGGGCTTATCATTAGTTTGTGTCGGATGTCAGAATTTTAAAGATATTTCAAACATTTTTTCCAGACCGTTTGGAAGATGATCGCTCTGAAGGTTCTGGCCAAGAGAATGAGAACGAGGATGAAGAGTAAGCCATTGTTTTTCTACAAAGCACTTGAACATTAATGAAATTTCTACAAGTAAAATGTAGAATATTTTCCTTACACAGCATTAGTGCAATTTTTAGGGTTTTTTTGGAGCATTACTTTACTTTATTACCAACATTTCCTTGTGGAACAACTGCTTTTAAAAAACAAAACAAAAAAAAGTGTGAGAATGTAAACTGCAGCAATAAACAAGGAATTAAAGAAAATGGATGATGGGTGCTTCAGGTTATAAAGTGCAATATTATTTTTCAAGTGCAAAGCTTGGATCAGTGTAAAGAGTGAGTTTTCATTATTGTAGTTACGAGGTTTAAAAACTCAAACTGTGTATACCTGCTGTAATGCATGTAAACAAAGAAAAATGATGCTTTTCAAGTAAACAGTTTTGTTGTTAAAACAGTTTCTGGTTCAGTTATTAGCCTCCTATTAAATCTATGATCAGGTCAGAGGAAAACAGCCTCTCAAGGTTTTGTTCACCTTGTTTCCTTTTTTTCTTTTTTTTTTTTTTTTTTTTTTTAAGAAAAGGTGGGGTCCCTACATGACCACATCTGCTAAAAAGAGATGGTGATTAGGGTAACATGAACCATTTAAATCTCTCAATGAAACTCCACCAGGGTTGGATTTACTGACCACTCACCAGTGTGCACAATGCATGGTATACATTAGTTTTCTTGTTTGTTCTCTTAAGAAGTGTATCTTGTTATGTTAATGTATGGTAAAATCACAAGCTGGTTGATTTCCCTAACCCACCTGAGACCAGCTCCTGGAAGTAATATCCAAATAATGAAGCAATTAAATGAAAGCTCTTCTCATCTCCGTTGATATCGCAATGCACTCCTAGTGGGTATTACAGATTAACATTGGTCCATATTATTCTCAGGTAATGCCTTCTTTGTTGGATGATATTGTTTTATAGAGGTACAGAACATTTTTTAATACTATAATTTATTCCCGGCACTGGAAAATGTGACAAATCGCACCCTGGATGGTTGGCTGTGTGGTCCGGCGGTTAAAGAAAAGGGCTTCCAAGGGGGCCCCGGTTCAAATCCTGACTCGCTCACTGTGTGACCCTGAGCAAGTCACTTAACCTCCTTGTGCTCCGTCTTTCAGGTGAGACGTTGTTGTAAGTGGCTCTGCAGCTGATGCATAGTTCACACACCCTAGTCTCTGTAAGTCGCCTTGGATAAAGGCGTCTGCTAAATAAACAAATAATTATAGATCTGGAAGGATGTATATTTAATAATGGGTAACCATGGTGCAACCTGTCAAATTTCAATTGCTGGGGATAAAATACAAACTACAAAACAGTAGGCAAGCCTATAGTGTGGATACATCACGCCGATACATCATTCATGTGCCAGCATGCAAATGCAGTTATTGTCATTAAGTAAAACAAACAAAAAAAAAATTCTCTAACTACATGGCAATAACAACAACGTATGCTTATAATTAACTTTTTATATATATATATATATATATATATATATATATATATATATATATATATATATATATATATATATATATATATATATATATATACACACACTTTTTTTTTTTTTTTAAAGAACTGCAGTACTTTTTATCTGGAGTGGTTTAATAAAACACCTCATGTGGGCAAGTGAGCACTAGTTAACAGTAATTTATTTTTGTAAATACAAAATAATTAAAAATGATATTGTTTCTACAATGGAGAACAGTGGTCTAATACATGTATTTAACATACTAATACCATATATTGATACAAAATTAATACAAAAAACACACTAACTAATTGCAGCTCTAGTTTATCCATTTTTTAATTTTTTTTTTTACAATGCAGTATCCACTTTTAATGTTTACGGGGAGCAGCCCTGTTTAACTTCTGTTTTGTTTCCTGAAAAAAAAAAACATGTAAACAGGCCTGCTTCCCTAAGAGGTTCCTGCCCCAGCAATTGGACTTCCTTTGGTGATATTTAATCAAAACTGGCCAGTACATTGTTGAAAGCCTATGTTGTATACATTTCTTCATGCCTTGGGGAGTCTGCAACATTAAGATTGTCCAGTTTTGTTTCCATGCATATGAAACTGCATGTTTGAAACTGGATGCTTTGAAAACCATTTCAGTTTCAAAAGCGGAAACGTCAGCAAAATGTCACACACACTTGTGCAAATGCACTGCCCCTCACATCACTGATTATTTGCTGTGTAAATGGTATCCCTGAACATGTTACTAGGTGCTTCAGTGACTGAACAAATAACTGGTGTTTCACAAGGAACTGTAAACTCACTTTTTGTAGTTTCTTGTAGAAGCATGTTGATAGGTGAAATGGTAGCTGTATCAGTACAGAGATGATAGACAAAAGAGGAGATGTGAGATTTATTGTACTAAATAAACAATAATGAATCACAGGCTTTCCATACCTCACTATTCAAATGAAAGACCTCCGAGATCTTGAAACCTCTCCTTCTCTTTGTTGAAGCAAGAAATTCAGTGGGTTTTTATTTTGTATGTACAGCAACACATTGATTTTTTTTTTTTTTTTAACATGGATATTTTCATGGTTACTGTGAGAAAACAAGTTGTGTAAAAAAAAAATATTCCTGATAAACAAATGCAATAGTGTCTATTGCTGCACATTTGGACTGCCTTTTTAAAAGCTGGATACTGCATATTTGAAGTCAAGTAATGGCAGTCCACAACCAGTTTTGACTGCTTTTCACAGGTTGTACCAATAAAGCAGTTACATGTAAAATTGGTCCTATATTCCACTGCATAGTACCATTATATATGTCCTTACATATAAATCACTCAAGTCGTGTGGAAATAAAATTACTGTGCCTGTGGAGAACAGTACTATAAAGAAGTGGTGTCATTAATGCGTTTTAGAATGCAAAACAGTGTGACATTTAAAATACTTTGGACTTGAAGAAAAGTTAACATTGACTAGTAAAATGATTTACTACTGTCCTGAAAGCCATGTACACTAGCTTCACAGTTGCTTGTGTCCTGGGGTGAACGATGAACTTGAGAAACTCCTCCCTGCGCAACCAAATGTATACTTTACAGTCCAGAAGTGCCCAATATCAAGTTGGTTACCAACTGGCTGAGGACCCATGTGTCGAATTCCTAATTTTGCATTACTTAGGATTCCACTGTCAAATCAACTTCCCTTTTCCTTTCCCTGTCCTACAGCACATGTACTGTATGTAGCCAATGAGGACTGGGAATCAGGTAAAGGTTCTATGACTCATGAGTCGTCAAATATTGCATCCCAGACAGATCTTCTACTGCCCCTTAATGCCAAAACTCCAAGCCATGTAAGCTTGCTATATTTCAGCAGTTTTAGGGGCCCAAAACAAGCTTGTGACACCCCTCCTTTAGGATTTGTGTAAAAATGTAATTCTCCTTTTAAAAAAAACAAAAACAACAACAACAAAAAAAACATATTGACAATGATTTAGGAAGTTGCACGTATAATATTTCCACAAAAGGAATATAAAGTATGCTTATGGTCACACGGGTACATTCTGGATGTACAATGTTTTATAGTCCTTTCTACAGTAAGTTTGCTACGTGCACAGAAAATAAAGATGAACATAATCAAGCTTTCAATAGGCTTGCAGTCTTACTGGTGCTGGTTAAGAAACAGCGAGATGAACAAAACCAATGCATGAAGAGTCCAGTGACGCAATATTTCCTATAAATTCTGGTCTCATGATTGTAGTGGATTCCCCCCCCCGAAAAAAATAATCAACTGCTACAATGTTCAGCAATGATGATGAGGCTATTGGTTCTTGGAAATGTGGCTTCCAGAGACCAGTGTATCTGTCTCAAACTGCTAAATGAGAATTAAGCACAAATTTCTTCAATGTCTTCCTCCTCTTCATTGCCATCATGTACTATTCCTTCATCGATGCTCTCCAGCCTCAGTCTCTGGCCATTCAGGTACCTGGGTCCTCGCTGTGTGCTGCCTAAGCTCGTTGGCACAGGCCGGACAGAAAACAAACTGCTTTTTTCATCCCCAAACAGAAATAATTTGGCATCTGTCTCTATGGCTTTAGCCAGACAAGAGGCATAGCTGTCCAGTGATTTATGGATCTCTGCTGTCACTTCAAGTGTGGAAGAATTTGAGTTTTCTAGGAAATAATTCAAACAATTTTAGAACATGTTGGCATACAAAGTTTTTTTTGTTTTGTTAATTTTCAAAAAAAAAAAAACAGACTAAAACATAAATGTGGAATGTACTGTGCCAACAACTTCATGGCAAAGTTTATTTTATTAAATGAATTTTTTTTTTTTAATGACTGAGGAATTAAAGCTTTGTGAATGGGCCCTTTGTTAGCACAAGCAAAACCTACAAAAATGACACACGCACACACACACACACACACACAGGAAATACACTGTTCTAGTCTCTGGCCTGGAACACCACATGTGTTTCATGATGTGAGCATTCTTTAATGCTTCTTGAATGAGCACCCTAAAAACACAGGATCTATACATATACAGCTGCACTTCTTATTCCCTGTTCATTTGAAATAGCCTTTTAAAACATATACATCATCCTTCCATACTTATTTTCTGAAATTATTTGTCAATAATACAGCGTAACCCGCTGAAAACGCGAACAATTGCTGCATACTTTAATTAGCTAGCTGACATTATATCAGTGCAGGGGGAAACCAGTCCACTAAGACACTTACCGCACCATAAGCTTAAGTTTATTGCTGTAACCTAACATAATTACTGTAGCTAACAACTCAAACAATGTTATGTGTACAATCTAATAAAATTAGGAAAATTAGTTTCTTTCAATTTCTTAGCTAGCTGTTGCTAGTGAAAATGATTAACCCATACTAACATTAAACACATTTAAAACCAATGTGCTTGGTAACGCTGCAACATAGTGTACTTTAACATATAAAACAATACAACAGATCCTACCTTAAATTTTTTGATTGTGATTTTAAAAAGTCATGCAATGTTGCCTGGTGGGTGTTGAGGGGATAATAAGCGGGGTTCCTAGTGATATTAAAAGAGTTTATTTAACATAGAAACCTATGGTGAGTGGCAAGTGGTTTTAAAAAAAAACGTGATAAAAAACGGGTTGGGATATTAACCGAGGGGACATTAACCGGGTTACACTGTACTACAATTTATTTTGGCACCTTTGGAATGTTGTTCCACCTGGTCCTCAAACGTGACAGAACTCCGCCTCTTGTGTGACCAGCCACTGTGATGAGAATGGTGTGTACCGTCTGAAGTGAAATCATCCAGCAACATGACATCTGTGGCTGAAAGAAAACAGACACACACACTTTTATTTATTTAACTGCAGTACCTTCATTTAGAGTCCTGCGCGGGTCTAATTTTTACGAACCGCTTCCGACCTGGACCCGCTACAACAGAGCCCGACCCGAACCCGCAACCCACTGCAAGCTACTTTCTGAAATCATTTTGATTAATGGGACCTCACTTCCTTTTCTTTACCTGAGTCCTGAGAGAAGCTGAACCCTGTGTCCACAGTGCTGCTGCTGTGTCCTATGAGCTGTCCTCCTCCCGCCAGCATTGCTGTCAAGTGTGGAGACAAGCCCAAGTCTGTGGGGAAGAGAAAAACAATGCTTGAATCAGAAAACTGCAATAAAACAAAAAACCTACTAAAATAGCAGTGTAGGATTGTCCATATTCAATCTACCGCTCAACATAATAACCCGCTAACAAATCAGGACATTGTGTTTCTTATACACTGGTATTTCATAAGTAGGTGGTACAAATTGTGTCTTTTACACTGTGGTGCGCTTTCTTATATATAACTTGATGTAGCCGATATAATATAAAAAAAGCAAGCATTCCACCACGGGAGCTTCCAGCGGGCAGCACACAAGTGGCCGAGCCCCGAAAGATCCAAAGAATCGTGGTACTATCGAACATGATACTGTGCATGGTATCGTATCGAGGCTTCCTAAATGAGATACCGCAGAACTCTAATCTTGGTCCAAGTCATTTCTATAAACAATGAACAGTAAGGACTCAAGTATAGACCCTTGTGGTACCGCAATCCCCCAATCCAATTTGACATCTCTTACAATTACTTTCTGCTTTCTGTTTGTTAACCTCTTCTGTATCCAAGTACATGTCCTCCCCTGTATTCCTGCTGATCTTTCATGTGGAACTCTGTCAAAGGCCTTTTGAAAATCAAGATAAATGATATCATAAGCGTTGCCATCATCTACATTAGCTGTAACATCCTCAAAAATGTCAAGTAGGTTAGTTAAGCACGACCTCCCTCTTCTGAATCCATGCTGGCTATCCCCTATAATATGTTGCTGTATAAATAGTCTTCAAGCTTACCTCTTAATATTGCTTCCATCATTTTGCATGTTATGAAAGTTAAACTAATAGGTCTATAATTACCCGCATCTGTCTCATTCCCCTTTTTAAATCATGGTATAACAGTTGCAAGCTTCCAGTCTTCAGGGACCGCACTTGTTTCTATAGAACTATTCATGATACTGCTATAGTAGTCTACTTATTTCTTGTTTCCATAAGCACCCTTTGTTAAATCATATCAGGGCCTGGTGATTTGTTATTTTCAAGCTCATTTAATACCTCTACTTCACTTCTTGTTGTGTTTCTTTTTTTAAAATCGGTGAGCATGTGAGCCCAGTAGTCAACTGCATATAAACATGTCTCTCCAGCAAGAAACCCCATTTAACCCTTTGCGGTCCATTGTCGGACTGGGTCCGACATTGCAATTATTCCTCACAGGTCCTTTGTCGGACTGGGTCCGACATCATTATAGCAACGCAATAAACGGGTGTTTAGTCGTTTTTTCTCCGGAAAAAGCCGAGAAAACCATTCAATTGCCGAGTGGTAGCGACAGGAGCCGAGACAAGTCGGAAAAAAAAAAAAAAAAAAAAAAAAGGCGTATTTCATGAATAGTCATACATGGTATCAGGTATCAGATAATGGGCGTCCATAATAAACAAGCTGGCTAAGTGCGTCAGCGCACTGAGACTATCATGGATATTTGCAGAGCTTTTTTCAGATGTTATAGTAATAAAATAATGACTTTGATCGCATTATTGAGGAGTTTGGTGATAAAACGAGTGATCTGGAGATGATCGATCGGTATGTACGACTATTATTATTATTATTATTTATTTCTTACACAGCTGAACGCTATAGCAAACAAAAGGCTGGGGAGGGGCTGGAGATGCCTAGTGTGTGCTTTGTTGATATGCAGGGCCATTTAAACCCGTTTGACTGTGAAAAAAAATACTTTTAAACAGCGCGTATAAAATTAACTGCGCGTGTGAAAATTAATTATTCCTGGCGTGCCTGACGCGCGATTAATAAATGGACCGCAAAGGGTTAATGTACCTGTGATTCGATTGGAGATGCTGAATAGCCGGGAGGTCCTGTGGCGAGTAACAAAAGATTCCCTGTAATAGCGGTCCCCGAAACACATCCCCAGCAGCTCCTTGCGCACAGTCTTGTTCCACAGTCCGTAGATGAGGGGGTGGCACACTGCGCTGGTGAATGAGAGCCAGGTCACCAAAGTCTCCAAGCTGGGGGAAACACTGCCCTTCCCCCACAGGGCTTCAGTGCTGATCACAGCCATGTAAGGTCCCCAGGTCACCACGAAGGCGCCTATCACCACCAGGATGGTGATGAAGGACTTGCACTGGTTGGCTGAGTAGACAACACTTTTCCGGCTGCCGTTAGAAGAGGTAGATGTGTTGGAGTTCTTGCGGCCGTTCTTCTGCAACGACGACTCCTCCTGCGTGATCACCACCGTCCCACAGTGGATCTTGCGGGCTTTGATCCGCGCCACCCGGAAGATGAAGCCGTAGCACACCAGCATGGCAATGAAAGGCAGCAGGCTGCACCAGGTGATCCAGAAGGCCGTGTAGCCCACTTCCCGGTGCCAGGCGGCTGTGCAGGTCCACTTGAACTGATCGAACTCGAAGGTGGACCAGCCGAACAGCGGGGGCAGGCAGCCAATGAGAGAATGCAGCCACACGTAGAGGATAGCCACCACAGCTCGGTTTCCAGTGATCTTCATAGGGTAGACCATAGGGTAGAGCACAGCATAGTATCTGAAGGAGAGGGAGAAAAAACACCCAAGGGTGAAATTAAAATTAAAAGAGCAAACAAAGCAAACTTTACTTTGTTTATATAGCTGTGTTTTTCTAGACACTATGGGCCCTATTTTCATATGTGGCTAAGGGGTTTAAGCATGCATATGTTATGTTTTTAGTCATTTAGACAGGTGACTTGTGTACGTTAAAAAATCGTAGATATGTTTAGATGCTTCCAGGCATTTACTTGGTTAAAATTATATTTTAAGTTATTCACGTCTAGTTAAAGTAGCTGACATATCCCTATGTGCGATTTCCAAAACATTTACACGTCTTTTAGGCATTTCAGAGTTACACCTGCCAAAAAGTCAGTGCAGGGGTGGTAGTGGTGGGCTGAGCCTAAATATAATTGGGCATTTCAAATTGGGAGAAAAACAGGGTAAAAATTAAAAATGAATAAAAGATGAATCTCAAAACAACAACAATATAGTACAGTAATTCTTACAGCTGTGTATAATGATATTTAAAACAGGATTCATTTATCCACCTTTTTACTCTGGTCCCATCGTAGTCAGTACTTTTTATTACAGTCATAGGTTTTAATACATTTTTTAAATTAATGTAATGAGTGTCTTAATAAAGATTTTTAACCGCATACACGCATGTTTGTTTTGTTTACTGTACTGGTGACTGGGGGACGTTTTGAATGTCAGGTTATTGTGTGGGAATTTATACTGTCCATCTCTTACTGCGGGTGACTGTACCTGAAAGAAGAGGAAAAACCAGGTGCCCCACACTCAGTCTTACCTGTCAATTGCAATGGCTCCCAAAGTAAGCATGCTGGCCGAGCTGACGAGCAGGTAAAGCAGGGCGGTGAAGTTGCACCACACCACGCCGAAGATCCATTCACGGCGTATGGAGCTGGCAATGACAAAGGGCAGAACCAGCACTGACAGCAGCAGGTTGGAGAGCGTGAGGCTGAAGACAAACTTGTTGCTAGGTGTGAGTAGGTAGGGCTTCTTGTACAGCGTCACCACGATCACCAGGTTGCCGAGGCAGACGAGGACAGCAATGACTAGGATGAGGATCGTCTCGACCACGATGACGCCGCTGTCCTCCGCTGAGGTGACATTTCCCAGGGCAGTCCCATTGCCACTGCCGGTCATTGTGCAAGACTGACACAAGGCAAAGGAGGAGACATGCTAGAGAATCGCTGGGGAGAGAAAAAAAAAAGGAGCCTTAATTATGTTGCAGTTATTTTAGAAAAAAAACATATCATACATGCCCTTTTACCAATAAAGACTTGTCTGCATTCACTGCTACACCATGATGGAAGGAGTGCGGTTTGGTAAAATTACTGGGAAATCTCATTCTATACTTTTAAGTGCCATCCATGAACTTAATAACTTGTACTGGAATGCCCAAACCAAATATCACAATTTGATAAGCATTCACAAGGGAAACGTGTCACCAGAATATACATAATTTTTTTAAAAATTTGTTTAGTTTGCCCAATTATTTTACCCCAATTTTCTCCCCAATTTGAATTGTCCAATCATTTTCTCCCTCACCGCTGTAATTCCCCACACAGCTCAGGAGAGCTGAAGGTTCAACGGGCGTCCTCCGATCCCACGACCGAGCCAGCTTCCTCTTTACACCCAGGACCTCGAGAATGGATGTTAGCGAGCAACCGACCTCTGCAGGACAAAGGCCAGCCCTGCAGGTGTCCACTCTGAGCTCACTGGGCGTCTGGCCAGAAGGGTTCGCTCTAGCATGATGAGGAAAAACGTAACTGTTTTAACATAAAAACTGTTTATTTAACCACAAAAGCTTTATGAATGTTATGTTCCAAAAAAAA
Organism: Acipenser ruthenus; assembly: GCF_902713425.1. Lineage (NCBI taxonomy): Eukaryota > Metazoa > Chordata > Actinopteri > Acipenseriformes > Acipenseridae > Acipenser > Acipenser ruthenus. The sequence continues at coordinate 44,599,193 of NC_081197.1, forward strand.
AAAAAAGTTGCAATGAATGCCAATAAGTATTCCAGTTTAGAATTTTGCAAAATATGAATTTATAAAGTTGTCTGCACAACAACTAGCACCTAAGACCAGCTCTGTAAAAAGTAGTTTCTTTCCTTTCGTTCTGCTAAATATATATTCTGGCAACAAACTCTGCACCCCCAGTTGTACTGCTTTCCTTGAAAAAGGAGATCATTTCAGGGCACAATTTTACTTGTGAGATGTCTGGCTCATTCAAATATACTGCATATTTTAAAGAGAAGATTATTATCTATTCAGGGATGCCAAGATATATAGTCAGTAAGAGATCTGAATGAGAACAAATCCCCACACCCAGTCATTCTGTAAATCATTTGTTGTTTCCATATTTTGTTTCGGTACTGTATATGTATATATTGCTTGGGGCATGCCAGAAGGAAGCTATGAAACCCTTTAAACTCCTATAGTAGACTGTCAGTGCTGTTATGGATATGCGCTTGGCTGTATTATCAAGAGCCAGACTGAAAGAATACTTTTTTCACTCACTGTGTTCATCGGGATCACTTCTCAAACACTGTCTGCTTTCAGTCAAATGGATTGAAATACAATACAATAATATCAAACTGATGCTCTCCCTTTAGGGTTTTATTAACCTCCACTGCAACTGGGTTATCCTGTGCTATTAGCAGAAGCCTCAGAATCATTAAATCACAAACATTAAAATCCTAGCAGAGACTCACCCTTGTGTGACTGGGATGAGTCACTTGACAACCGCTAGTTTACTTTTTTCAGACAAACCCAAGGTTATAGTATCTGGTCCATTACCCCAATTGATGGCTTTGCAATTCAGCTGTGGGGAAAAATATACAAAAATAAATGAGCCATCTGTGAAGAAGTGTTGTATGTCCTTTTTTTATAATAATAATACAGTTAATTTGTGTAACAAAACATTGGCTTCAGTCCTATTGTATCCACCTTCCCAGCACAATATGTATATTCTTTCTTAACTTTTTCTCCACAGCAGAATTACAAAGTTAACTACCGGCTTTATAATTGCTATATCCCCTCTGATCACGGTTTTGTTTATTACATTTTTAGAAATTTTAAAACAGTTTGTGTGAACTCTATGGAGTTTGACAAATTGCTCAGCCAAGACTTTGAAAAATGCATTTTACATTATAAAATAGATACACTCTCTTCTGTATCGTCTACCGATGCCTTGACCAGAATGCACCCAGCTACCTACACCCCCACCCGACCGCTCCGCTCCGCCTGCACTAGAAGACTGGCTGTACCTCCTCTACGCTCCCCTGCCACCCTCGCCCCGCAAGGAGGGAACGACCTTCCTACGGATGTCAGGACTGCCCAGTCCCCGACCACCTTCCATGCCTCCTCAAGACACACCTCTTCAGAGAACACCTGTAAAACTCAACTCTTCCCTTCTGGACAATATAGCACTCAGCCTTTAATGCACTTTAACTTGCACTTATCTGCTCCCTATTTTACTGTATTTAATCCTGCACTTAACCCAATCTGTAGTATTTTGTATTTCATTTGCACTCATATCTAACCCATGATGTAACTATCAACACTGTTATCTGCTCTTGAACTGCCCCGATATCAAATTGTACTGTGTTTTGTATTTGCTCTTATTAGGACTTAAGTCACTCTGTTTTGTACTTGCTCTTAACTGTACTGTAATTCTTGATATGTATTTTTGTATACAACTGTAGTGTAAGTCGCCCTGGGTGCGTCTGCTAGTAAATAAATAATAATAATACATAGATAGGAAACTTAACATGGTACAAGTATACACTCCTTTACTTCAGGGTTACCTACAATACCTTTTTTTTAGATTAGATAGATCGAGATGGATAGATAGGCAGATAGATACATAAACTCGCATACTGTAACTTTACATAGAGTGCATGTTTTAACAGAGTATAATTTAAAAAAGGTCATCTTTATCATCAAGCATACTGTACCAGTACACGAAAAAATAACACGTTAACTTCACAACAAACTGCAAAAACAGTAACATTTCAACGGTTCGTACAAAATTGCACCAAGTAAGTACATGTGACTGTAAAAACCGCTGAGAGGTACAAAGAGTATTTTTATCAGGTATCCAACCAACAACATGCGGGAATTGTAACGTAGCTCAGTGGCTGGCAGGTTTGTTCTAAACACTGTTTTCCCCAAATTGGCCAAGATATAGATATATAGAGAAATAAATAAATATACTCACGTCGCTATTTATAACACGAGCAAGCCACCCCTAAAAAAAACGACGGGCCTCATCTTATGGCAGGTATTTCCGTCTAGCCACTAATTTCCCCTACAACTGGAATAAATGAGAACAAAACTTAATGGTGCCATTAACTCCCAGTACATTTGAGAGGTCTGCAAAGCATCAGTCTGTCGCTTAAGTTATACAATAATGCATGATTCATATATATTTATATATCTAAACTTACCGATATACACTTTAGATTTTTTTAACATGTAACTTTTTTAATTACACTGCTTCAGAAAATAAAACACTTCCGCAGCATATTCACTGTAAACAGATCTTATGCAACCAAGAGTTAAATAAATAAATAAATAAATAATAAAACGTTGACACCGAAGAAACGTCGTAATAATTAGTCGGTTTCTATGCAGATCATCGTTGGTTTTGTTTGGCCAAAAACGTCTTGAAAATGAATCAAAACGTTTTTGCCAACATACCAACATACCCCCAACTACGCCTAAATATTCTGTAATTAGGACTCTCTCATAAAAAAAGCTTAGTTTCCAAATTTGTGTTTGATTCATTTACATACAAATCAATACTACCCACCCAAATCCATAGAATTGTTCAGAGCCATGCAGTAGACAGAAAGGGACAAGTACGAGTTACTTCTTTGTCTCTAAAAACAAAACTTTTTTTTTTTTTTTTTTAATGTTCTCTCACCACCTTCTTTTCACTCTGCCGGTCTCGACCTTTCATCCCTCTCGTCCTACCCGATTTGTAGAACGTTTCGCGACCAGTCCAGAGAAAGTTTTCTTAATCCAAAGTTTTTTAATTAACTGCTCTTAATCAAGCCAGGCAGTTTCGCTGGCTGCAATGGCGGCCGCCTCTCTCCTGCCTGTCTCTCTCTTTCTCACTCCTCTTTCCCAGTCGCAGCTGGCGAGAATTCACCACATTCAGTCTGTGGGTGGTCTGGTCTGGTCGTCGCAACCTCGCCTATCTCAACGCTAAATAAATAAATACGCCTTCAAAACGTAATACTTTTTTATTCGATTCAGTTTTTTTTGGCTCCCTCTTCCTTGTTGTAAATTTTTTTGTAGTATTTTAAAAGCTTTAATACAGTTGGTCTCGTTATTATTATTATTTTTTTTTTGGTATTGGCTTCGTGAATACCAGTTTCAGCACTCTGGACCACCAAAGAAGATCAAATGTTCGCGCAGCAACTTCTACCACCGTCACGCGGGGATCTCCCAACCAATCATGCTTTACCACAGATCTTGAAGCGAACAAGGAAGCTGACATTTTATTATTTTCAAACACACGTGCTTTCGGAATGTGTAATTTCAAACATGGCTATTTTGCTCTGGTCTACCTGAAAACGGAACAGATGCTACTTTTTTATTTATTTAAAACACCTTTAGGGCATTCTCTGCTTATACCAAACAAGTAAATAATGTAGACATTAGCGGAATCAAACAAAACAGAAAAAAGCAAATATTTTTCATCTTTTATTATTTCAGATACACACACATTATTTTGAACTACTTTTCAACATTATATCAAAGAGTGGTTTTAGATATTGCACATACAGTTCATCCTTATTTTTCATCTGTACTGTTTTATTGCTAAACCTTGTTAAAATGCAAAACCTGTACTTCTGTGTTCAATCAATATATATATATATATATATATATATATATATATATATATATATATATATATATATATATATATATATATATATATATATATATATATATATATATATATATATATATATATATTGCAAATCACCACCTGCTGGAATAGACCAGAACTGCAGATTGTATGATCAGAATGAATCAGTACTGTACCTCTTCAGGATAACTTTCTTTTTGATGCTATCTCCTTTAGAATGAGCAAGGAACACATCACTCATTAACATTCTTGTAACTATTCAGAATATAAATTAACTCACTACTGTCTGCATTTACATTTGTTTGATCAAGAAATTGATCAAACAAAAAGCTAAACCATAAACAGCTCACACTCAAACATCACAGCAAGGCAAACTGCAATAGGGGAGAGCTGCTGGTGGCATAAGAGTTATAGTGCAAGAATCTAAAAGGCACATATGCAAATCTGCAACTAAAATGTACGATTGTAATATGGTTCTCATTGCACTGCTACCTCTTTACACATGATCACATACAGTTCTTCAGTTCTGAATGCAAGTACATCCTTTTTGGTAATGTCATCTCTGCAACAGCTTTAGATTATACATATTGCAAACATTTTCCATCCACTAGGAAGCCACCATACCAAACTGCATGGTGGTGTATTGTCTGACACTACATTAGATTCAAAATAAATAAATAGGCAATATAAAACAAGTTAGCAGTACTGCTGGTTTTAACATTCTGCCCCTCCAGTGAAGGGGGTCTCCATTACATTGATACAAAGGGAAATAAAGCAGCTGTATCTGGACTGGTTTATACATCCGAAATGATTGTAACAGAGTGCAAAAATATGGATGTCCAAGAAAAGTATTTTGTATCTTTACCTTGTAAAGAGACCAACTACTCCACTCACTTACTTACACACACAAAAGAACACTCATACTGTAACACTATCTTTGCAAGTGTCCAAATATACATCAAATAGTCCAGCATTGTGAAGGCTTCTAGATGTGTTAGTGATGGTAGTTGCAGTCATTCAGAGACACCTGGTCCCCTGAAAAGTCAGATTCAGTTATTCCACCGACTGTCTCAGGCGTATGGCTCCTTCTCCGCCTTACCACTAATTTGTAAAGTCCAGCTGCGAGGAAAACAGCTGCAATCATGCCAAAGTAGCTTGCATAAATAAGAAACTGAAAAGAAAGACAGACAGAAAGAAAGAAATAATTAGTGCTGGGACAAACATGTTGGAACATCCGTTCAAAACTCTGACAAGTGTTCGCATATTCGTTCATTTGTCAAACGGAATCAAAGCCATTATATGGAACTCTATTAAAAGTAAAAAAAATATCCCAGGAGTGTAGATTGTGAAGGCCTTACTTTACCCAACTGAATTTACTGCAAAACAAAGGATGCAATACAGTAGTTTAAGATAAACATGTATGTTTTTGGGTAAAACAAACCGTACATGAAGTACAGTATATCCCTGCCACAGCTGTTTCTTTGCAAGTGGTCAAAGATATTATCATAAAGTAATAACACTGCTGATATTCACCTTTCTATCTGTTGACAGAAAACACAAGCGAAAACTTAACTTGAATAAACACAATAAATAAAATACAACAAATGTGTAAAAGGGGAAAATAGGATCACAACATAAAACTAACATGTTGATCACTAAAGATAATTCCCTTGCAAATTGGGCCAATGTTGGAAAGCATAAGGCATTTTTGGAGTGATGTACCTGCATCTATCGCAGAGAGAAACAGACCATGATTCTCCAGTAGAGATCACTATAATGGAAGCTTGGCTTGCGTGTGCCTAGTGTGTTTACTTCTTGCTGTCAAACTAAGTAGTAGATCAAGAGCAGCTGACTTTTTTTATAGCTAGATATATTTTAGAAAAAGTCACACAAATTCTGGCAAAACAGTAATTAATCTCCAATTTGATATTACAGGCAAACCAACAGAGAAAATGAAGGAGTCTTTTGTACTTCACCAGAATCTTTACATGAGCATCAGCATTGATGATGCAAAAAAACAACTAAAGGCACAACCTCAGTGTCCTCATAGCTAGTTACGGCCAGGACAGTACATGTTTTTAATTTCAATCATTTCATGAAATACATGATAGAATATAAAAGACATTACATTTTTTTGTTTATATTTGCGATTAAAAAGTTCTCTCATTTTATATTATGTACAGTGCCTTGCAAAAGTATTCAGACCCCTGACCAATTCTCTCATATTACTGAATTACAAATGGTACATTGAAATTTTGTTCTGTTTGATATTTTATTTTAAAACAAGGAAATTCAAAATCAATTACTGTAAGGTGACATTTGTTTTTATGTTGGGAAATATTTAAGAAAAATAAAAAACTGAAATATCTTGCTTGCATAAGTATTCAACCCCTGTGCTGTGGAAGCTCCCAGTTTACACCGATGAAAGAAATTGCCCTAACGAGGACACAATTACCTTACCATTGGCCTCCACCTGTGAACCATTAAAGTTGCTGTCACATTTTCTGGATAAAAACCCCCACTGTTGAAGGATCATTGGTCAGGCTGTGAATCTGAAGGAAAATGAAGACCAAAGAGCATTCTACAGAAGTTAGAGATAAAGTAATACAAATGCATAGATTAGGGAAAGGGTACAAAATAATATCCAAGCGTTTGGATATCCCAGTGAGCACAGTCGGATCAATAATCAGGAAGTGGGAGCTGCATCACACCACCCAGGCACTGCCAAGAAAAGGCCGTCCCTCAAAACTCAGCGCTCAAACAAGAAGGAGACTTGTGAGAGAAGCCACAGAGAGGCCAACAATCACTTTGAAGGAGCTACAGAGTTCAAGTGGCTGGGAGTGGAGTAATGGTGCACCAGTCAACCATATCAAGAGCTCTGCATAACACTGGCCTGTATGGGAGGGTGGCAAGAAAGAAGCCATTACTCAAAAAGTACCATCTGAAAGCACGTCTGGAGTTTGCCAGAAAGCATGAGTGACCCAGCTGCGATGTGGGAAAAGGTTTTGTGGTCAGATGAGACCAAGATAGAGCTTTTTGACCAAAACTCAAAGCGCTATGTGTGGCACAAACCTAACACTGCCCATGCCTCATGACACACCATCCCTACAGTGAAGTATGGTGGTGGCAGCATCATGCTGTGGGGATGCTTCTCATCAGCAGAGACTGGGCATCTTGTTAAAATTGAAGGAAGAATGGATGGAGCAAAATACAGGGAAATACTGCAAGAGAACCTGCTTCAGTCTGCTAAAAAACTGAAGCTTGGGAGGAAATTCACCTTTCAGCAGGACAGTGATCCCAAGCACAAGGCTAAAGCAACATTAGAGTGGCTCAAGAACAAAAAGGTGAATGTCCTACAGTGGCCCAGTCAAAGTCCTGATCTCAATCCCATTGAGAATCTGTGGCACTATTTGAAAATTGCGGTCCACAAGCGTCGTCCAACCAACCTGAACAACCTGGAGCAAATCTGCCAAGAAGAATGGGCCAAAATCACTCCAACACTGTGTGCAAAGCTGGTACATACTTACTCCAAAAGACTTAAAGCTGTTATTGCAGCGAAAGGTGGCTCTACCAAATATTAATGTATGGGTGTTGCATACTTATGCAAGCAAGATATTTCAGTTTTTTATTTTTCTTAAAAATATTTCCCAACATAAAACCAATGTCACCTTACAATAATTGATTAAGTTTCAGTGTTTTAAAATAAAATATCAAACCGAACGAAATTTCAATGTACCATTTGTAATTCAGTAATATGAGAGAATTGGTCAGGGGTCTGAATACTTTTGCAAGGCACTGTATATATAAACCAAGATCCAGTTATCAGGGCTATAGGATATAGAAATATTACATTTTATCAAACTTTTTAACTCACTTTGCTTAAAGAATTTCCTACAACATGAATAGGTATCTCATTCTGCATTGGTAACACTACTGTCTTTATATACTTATTGGGATATCAGAATGCTTGCAAATTAAGAGGCTTTAGTGTGAATTGTAAACCACTTAGCTTGGTGTTTGGGTTACCTGAGTAAAAATGTCCAGTCCAAGTCCACTGGAGTCGACCACAATGACAGTGAGTAAAGTTTGTAAGGCGACAGCAGCAAAAGTGTTTACACCAAACACCAGGGCGTACCTCTCCATGCTCAGGTTAGCCCCTATCTGATACCTGTCATCAAAACAGGGAAGAAATCTGAACTGCAAAATACATCACAGGGTTATGTACATTACTAACTAAAATGACATTTTTATTCTTGACATTTTACAAAGTTTTCAAAAGCCCAAAACTGTGGAGGGTCCGCCATTTTTTCATTTGTAACTTCTATGCTGTAAATATGTATGTCTGAGGGCAAACAGAATCCTTTTCACTGTCTTTGTTTTTTACTCCAGGGCCAGGAATTGCAAAGATTTTTTTAAAATTATAATTCTTTATTTTTTTATTTTTTTTTAAGATCCTTCAAATATTTATTTTCACATTTTCACAAACTACCATAAATTAACAAATGCCTTGCACATGTCAAAAGAATGCAGTTGAAAACAGACTTTGTTAGTGCTTTGATTCTGTAGCATCCTCCTCTTGATATTTACTTCATTGCAACAGCAACTTGTTATGTACTCACTTAGCTAGAGATCAGAGAGTGTTTTTTATATATGGGAAACATTATAGGAAAGATACTCACGTTGCAATAGTTATTAGCAACATATGTGTGCTTCTGAAAACAACATAAGACACATAGCACACCCAAATGTTTCTGACAGTGTCCATAATGTACACAGCTACAGCAATGACAACTGAGAAACTGCATAGCACCAGCTCCCCCAAGTCTTTCCAGGATATCTTCACATAGCCCACACCAAAAGCTGCGACAGCACCTGGGAAAGAAAACATGCAGATCTGGGTCAATAGCTGTGCACTAAAATAAGCACATTAATAAGCAACCCATTTACAGTTTATTTTTCTGGATATTTACAGCCAAAATGCAGTAGCAGTAAACCTGAGCATATTGCATTTCTCTTAAGGGTAATTAGTTAGTTCTGTGGTTATGTGTCGCACTCCAGGCAGTATAGCGAATTGTTGGGTTATAGCATTTTTGGGTCACAGTACGTATAAGTACAGTTCAGCAGTTTAAATAAGACGCAAATGAGAAACACATTCCAGCGGATTTAGATTTTCATATGGCCATTGTTAAACAGCCTCCAGAAAAAAAGGATTACCTAATTAAATATAACAAAATATACGTACAGATATACAGTCCACAAAAGCACCTGGCAGAATTCCTGTTTTTTGCCCCCTCCCCCTGTACCTAGTAAAGTTGAGATGGCCTCCACACAGCCATTGTAGATGTCCGAGTCCTGGGACGGCAGGACCTCCTCCCACAGTGCCTGGGCATAGTTGATCACCTGTAAGTATCCGCAGGTGGACAGAGCCCACCATACCGACCAGCAGAGCAGAGGCCAGGAGGAGTAGCACTGCAGCAAATCCAGCCACAGTATCCTGAGTACTTCCAATAAACCACCACCGCCGACAGCCTGCCCCTCTTTCACCTGCACAGATAAAAGCGGCAGGGTTTCAGGGCAGCAAGCAAAGCGTTCAACTGAAGAGTCTTACACCCACCACCCCAGTCCAGTAAGAGAATTGACAGGAATAAAGTACTGAAACAAACAAGGGGCACTGAAGATAACTCAAATTGTAACTCTTTCTACCTCTCACACATACCACTTCATACCAACTCCCCAGTGAACCTTCCAATAAATGAATAAATACAGAACTACACATTTCCGAGTGATGCAAAATAGAGCACTTAAATAGCCTGTAATAGCCCAGGAAGCAAAAGAGAATGGGGTTATTATATTTTAAACACACTCAACTTGCAACAAATTAGTTTACGCAATAACGTAAAATAATAATGCTGAGTTTCAAGGGTTTAAATGAAAAATGACAGTAATCATAGAACGCAAGTATACTAGTACATTGGACACTGTGTATAGGATTAAGACAGTATCTTGTTTAAGTCTGTGTGGCTGCAGGATCCAAGTACTAACATGTTGAGCAGCAGGAGGGCTTTCCTCAGCATTCAGTGGAACCTTAGACTCTGGATCTTCCAGTGCAGCCCTAGATAGCACTCTGGGAGACAATCCTGCAGCCTTGATTGTCAGCTCCTTTTTGTCCACACATCCATGTGCTTGATGGAAAAACAGGCTCTTATTTGGCATTGGCAGAAACCATGAGGTGACAAAGGCCAACGTCACAGATGTCAAAGTGATGGCGTTCAGGTAGAACAAGGGCACCTGTGCCAGCGACACCAGGACCTGTCCTGTGACCGAGCCTACAGTGTACCCTACCAGCGTGATGCTACGACAGTAACTAGTCCCCTTCTGGTACTGGGCAGAATCCACCACACTGTAGATGTAGGAGTAGTAAGCAATCTCTGTGGCTGTGGAGACCCCATAAAAGAACTCCATAAACTGTGTTGCCATTAGTCCCTGGGCATACATGAGCATCAGGTAGGTAATGATGAGACTCGCCCCCTGCAGTATGATGACAGGTTTGTAGCGAAGGAAGTCTGTAGCCAGGAAAACTGGAAGCAGCAGAGCGAGGTACGAGTACGTCCACACTGGGAAGACTTCATTAAACACCTAAGGAGACACAAAGCACAGGCAGCTTAAAGACAAGTTTAGTTTAAAATTAAAAATAAGTAAAAGGCCAGGCAATGTGTTGGCAGTAATGGTTGTTTGATAGTTCTCATCTCATTTGTGACTCCTGGCTGGTTTCACAGACCCCTAATCGGCACCAAACTTGGACTACCTAACCTAAATTAATATTGGGTAGTCCACGACTAGTGCTAATCAGGGGTTTATGAAACCAGCCGTACGTGTCCACACAATATCAAGTCCTCCACGACAGCTGCTGTTTTCTATGCTGCCATCTGTGTGGTAATAGTCATGCTGTATCCAGTTGATAAATAGCATCCATCTAAACCAAAGCTTTGATTTAAAACTGTTTTCAACTGTGTGACCTTCAATGTGCTGGTCCACTGCCATCTTAGTTACCGTTGGTGTGGTATGTAAAATGCTTCCCAACAGGAGAAACAAAAGTGGTTGTTATATAAAGCCTGGTGGCCACAGAGACTAATCTATAATTAAAATTCCAGCCGAGATTACTTTATTCAGACCCCTATAACTGCATCACAGAGCACAAGGTTTTCCTGATAACAATGTACAGCTTTTCATTTAATACAACAGCAAGGTGAATACACACTGCTGCTCACAGTACATTACGGTAACATGAGGCTGCACTTCATATCTACCTGCCGGAATGCGACCTGATGGGCACGGATGCAACTTCCGCGGTATCTGTGCAATCTCCCCCAACAGTCCCTAGCCTGACCTCTGTGTAACATTCTTGCTCACTTTTAAAAGGCATGGCAGATCCTGTAATTAAATATTAACGTAGAATTATCGATTTAAACATTACAATTAATACATCTTCAAGGATCAATAACCACCATTTTATTTCCTCTTAATACCATTCTCTATCTATCTCTCTATCTATATATAAAACACGTTCTTAACTTAAGATGCGTTTTACCGGTATTTCACCCACCAACCAGGACGTAGACTGTAACTGTTTAAATGTGTGTTCCACACGAATACACTTAAAACAGCTGCAGGTGGAAAAAAGTACTTTGTTCAAATTTATAGAATAGTTAAATACTAAAAAATACTAGCGACCAACAATAAAACTTGCTTTTTCAGGCATACCTCTTTCTGTGTCAAGTTTTTATCAGGTCCCACAAGGTATGCTGTGATGAAGGGCTCTGAAGGTCTCATACTTGTGAAAAATCCGCAAAGACACAGCACAAACGTCGGGAAGACCCATGCTTCTGCCATCGCTAGCGGCACGACAATATTTCTTAACCTTTCTCTTTCTCTGGCTGACTGTTTCAAGAGCGTACAACTGCAGGCCAGAGCCGTGCTCTGCGACGGTATCTCTTTGGGAGCACATGCACGCGCAGCTTTAAAATACGTCTTCACTGTAGGCGTTACTTCCCTATCACGTGACAAATTACACGGAAGGCGTACACCCCTATCACGTGATACCTGAAAAAATGAAGAAGTACCGACCTGTTGCAAATGATAATTCTCTTAACGATTTGGTCCTTGTAACGCTTATGATCACTTAATTTTTTTAATCGTATTCTTAAATTGAAAAATATGTTGTTTTTAAATGCTTGTCTTTGTTGCTGTGTTTTTGTTTATGTTTTTTTTTTTTTTTATTCTGACCTAAAACGTATATTATTTATGGATTTATTAATGTATTTTATAGGGTTGTAAGTGCTAATGTACTTTTTCCAGTTTATTGACCACAACCCCTGCAGTCAGAATTTTGAATCCCGAATACGGTCAGTTGCTTCAGCGTTAAACAAAATACATTTTAAACAACTGCAAGCAGCTGACTGTATATTCGAGATTCAGCATTCTTGCCGCAGGGATTCTTAAGTTATATAACAAGCGAATACATTTCATTATGAAGAATCACAAATTGTGTAGGAGACTGCTTTTTCTCAAACATTCATGGAGTTTAATGTTTTCTAGATAAAAAAAATAGGTATATTTTGCAGTCATGCAAGTTGTTATGGTATAGTCTGTTCCCAGTACTGTAGCAAAGCTTAACTCTTTTTCTTTCCAGTTATTGTTCATTTGCTCTGACTAACTATTTACAGTGGAATTAAACACACAGGGTCAATTGCAACGAACTTGCAGAGTTAGTACGGAGCTGCGTACTAAGTTGCGTACTAGCTAGTACAGTACTATCTCAGGATCATCTCCAGCTGCGTACTAAGTTAGTACCAATTGCATCGAAAAAACAAGCGGAACAAATTTGGAGACTAGCTCGTCCCCAGCTTTAGCACGGTACTAAGGATCAAGAATTGTTGTTGTTACCAAACAGGAACTGAAGGGGGTTCTGAATCATTCTTTTATTCATTCATTCTCAGAACCGTTTCATCCTTACAGGTAGCCAGACACGGCGCAAGGCGGGATGGCTCTGAATCAGAACATTTGAAATATTTGTAACAGTAATGTATGTATTTTACGATATTATGAGATAATAATCATTTTTACAATGTTACAAATAGGCCGACATTTATACATAAATATTAATTCGTCTCTAACATATATTTATATGTGTGAACGTAATATTTTTTTTATATATATTATTATTTAAGATATATATGCATGGTAAAATTCTCCATATCAGGGCACACGGACTGCCTATAAAATACGCAACCAAGTGCAATGCCATGAAATAAACTAGCAAAGCTGGTTTTTGACACTCAACACACACGGGCTGTTTCGACACCGTTCTCATTGGACCACAACAAGTACAAAACAGGGAACGGGGTGGTATTCCGAAAAACACCCTGAGAAGAGCACATTCTAACCACTGTGTCCCTACTCCTCAATATCCCTGCTCGCCCCTAAGAACCACCCTGAAATTAAAGGGAATGAAAAGACTTATATAATGTGTGTACTTTATATGCACACATTATTATTTCAGCAAAAATAAACTGCCAGTGCATTCTGGGACTTTCACATGTCTTCCACTATTCCACTCAGTACGATACTAAAATTATTAGCCCATACCAAGAGTTAGACTAAGTTAGTCCCGTACTTAGTATCCTCTAGAGGGCAGCAGCAGTTATTTTGGGGTTCGTTGCAATTGAGACGTTTTTTTAGTACGCAGCTGGGAACTAACTTCAGTTCGTTGCAATTGGTATTTAACTTGAGTACTAGTTTAGGGAAATGGTTAACTAAGGAAGCAAGCAATCCCATCATTCATACAATATTGTCAAGCCTTCAGAAGAATGAAAGTATGTTGGACTTTGGATAAGTAAAGTATTTTGGACTTTGGATAAGTGAAGTATTTTGGACTTTGGATAAGTAAAGTATGTTGGACTTTGGATAAGTAAAGTATTTTGGACTTTGGATAAGTAAAGTATTTTGGACTTTGGATAAGTAAAGTATTTTGGACTTTGGATAAGTAAAGTATTTTGGACTTTGGATAAGTAAAGTATGTTGGACTTTGGATAAGTAAAGTATTTTGGACTTTGGATAAGTAAAGTATGTTGGACTTTGGATAAGTAAAGTATTTTGGACTTTGGATAAGTAAAGTATTTTGGACTTTGGATAAGTACACAGCATGGGAGAAGTTGTGTAACTGACTTCTCTGTTGCAGTTTTATTGTTGTAGAAAAACTGCAAAATAACTATGAGTCATTTAATTTCAATAGATAGAAACGATTATGTTTGTATTGTGTAATATGAAAAGAAAAGAAAATGTAAAAGAAATCATAGAGAAATAGCAGTATTATATTATACACTACAGCAGGGGTGCCCAGTTTACAGAGCAGAGGGTCGCATAGCAAGGTTACTATGGGACCCTGGGCCACAATGTGACCAAATTGCATGGATTGCAAATTTCAAGTACCTTTTTCATGTGCATTTATTTATGTTGCAGCCATTTCAATATGTCAGCTTAATAAATTACAATCTTAATAAATGTAAAACATTTCTTAGTATTTACTCCCTCTGTCAATGACTTGTAAAACATTAACCCATGGTATTAGCATTTATTCCTGTTGCCAGTGACAATAACACTCAATTCAATACATTTAAAGTATCAAATCATTTACTATATTACTACTGTCAATTTAGTCAGTGTAATACATACCAAAATAACAAATATTGGCATTTATTAACAATGCCTATGACAGTAACAGCCAATTCAATAAATTGTAAAATTAAATCATTAGCATTTATTCATGTTGTCAATTACCATCTGCATGCACGGTGTGTGGGGTGGACTAAATAAAACTGTGTTTTTTAGGCTCCTTTAATCAATCAATCGATTACTATTGAGGTGATGGGTATTCTACATTTTCAGTCAAGTTGTCTCTGGCTAGGATTGAGTTATCACAACTAAACAATGCTATACCCACCGCCTCAACACTAATCAACTGGAGAGTAAATTATGGAATTATTTTAGAAAAATTCCTTGTGAAGACTCTCCATTTGCCTTTTTCTCTGAACACCCATGTATTGATCATATGCTGTGTGCTTTGTTTCATAGTGGTGTTTAACATTATAGTCTCTCATGACTCCAATTGACTTTGCACAGAAGACAGAACGGTTTGCCCCCCTTCTCAATTACAAAATGTTTTTTTTTTTCTGTCCATTGATCTTGAAATGTTGGAAACTCTTCTTACACTTTTGGTTTTTTTTTATGCAGAGGTGCCTATTCTGTGTTGGTGCGTGTAGCTGCACATGTGTGCAAGGCTTATTATTTTGTTGCAACTTGTGAGAGACAGGGGAAATGGATTCATTCTCCTGCCCGTTTTACTAAAGCTGCAGGTACATCTCGCACTGCACATGATAAAGCCGACTGGCTCACGCCTGCAGTATAACCCGCAGTACATTGGAACGAGCCAGTGGCATAAAATGTTAGTGCAGCGGAAACCCTCAGTGCTGCAGGCAAATAGTGTGATCTCTATATTTCTTTTATTTCTTGTTTTTTTCACTCTCTCTTTTCTTTACCTGCTTCCCAGGTAGTTTCAGCTGTATTTATGGTCGACCATGTAATGTTGCTAAATAGGGTCCATCATGTTTCAGTGTTTTTTGTACAGTGGTTAATATTACCAGCTGACACATTTATTAAACACATCACGGTTTTTTCTTTGTGTCCTTCATTTCGGCAAACTGAAATCTATACTATCTCTAATGAAGCAGCTCCAGTCTCCTTACACACATCCTAACGAACATGCTATCAGGTTGTTTAAAACTCGCTCTGGCTGGATTGCTAGTCACCTTGTCAGCTCTTATCATGTTAAGTTTATTCCTGTTGGTTCTCTTTGAAAACAGAACATGTATTCCTTAGAAAATCTGCTAGTTATAAAAATGCATGAAGAATTGGGGAGGCTGGTAGATTGGTGATGAATACCACTCACCCCATTGTGAAGAAACCAGAAATATATCATTTACAACAATGACGTCTTTGCAATTCATCTCATGCATCTGTTACTATTAAATGTCTTTAATTACAGTGCGCACCCATATAAATAAAGCAACACCCAAAACAACAAGACTAACTATATTAAACACATTACCTTGGGAAACATGTAGGCTGCTTTGTTAGAAATCTGAAATATAAATGGATTTATAGGTTATATGGATAACACTTTAAAATAACGACTGTAAATTTATAGGATTGCAAAGGACTACAATCTGAATGAGAAATGTTTTGCTGTTGAACACCACAGCAATATCAGTGAATGCCTTGGTATTCATAGGAATGTGGGGCCACTGTTTTAAAGTGGAACAAAAAATACACATTACTATTCAAACTTGTTTTCACTGTTTTATTGGAAAAGATACCACAGGACTCTGGCGGTCTGGGACCAATATTGAAGTGTCTAAATGAAATATGCTCAGTGGCACAATCTGCTAAAAGCTTGTGCTTCCTTGACTGCTCCCTGTCTTTATTGCTGTTTACTGTCTGTTTCCCTGACTGCTGGGAGATGTGGTGCCAGGAAAGTAAAATTACAAACTGCATTATTGAGGTGAAATGATTAGCAGGAATACACAGGATAACTGGGAGCTTTGTTCGGTGGAATCTCCTGTAAACAGTGTCCATAAAACACATCAGAATGTTCGATTGAGTAATTTTCACAGTTCTCAAGTAAACAGACGTTTCAGAAAACTGAATTATTTTCTTGCATGCGTAGAAAACCACATTTAGCAAATAATGTTGATTTTTTTTTTGTATACATAATAATGAAATTGATATGCTGGTGCCCCTCTCTACCAAAAATACAGTACTTGCAGCTGTTTCTACAATCCATGTAAGATTAAGAGAATGGATTGCAAGATTCTTTAAATATGAATATATTGTAATAAATAATGGCAGTTCAGACAGACAGCCTACACTTACAGACTGTCACATATTTTTTACAATTTCAAAAATATCCTATGTACATAGGCCCATTGCAAGTTGCTATATTAAGCACTTTTGTACTGTAAACCCACTCTTGGCATTTGTAAAAGAGCACACAGTACCAGTCAGCAAAACAGGCAAATTCACAAGGGGTGTTTTCCGGAGTGTTATGGTCTCAGCTGGATTAATACTACTGATTCCCACTTCTGTACGATTTTAACATTCCCTACTGGGTCACATTGATATCTCGTGCTTTCCAGCTACAATACTGTATGTTGGACGGCCCACTCTGGTTCTACACATCACAGCTGTTTCAGTTGAAGGTCAGCAATACCTCACTGATTGATCTTTTCAATGCAGATGTGCTCATTAAACACGACACATTCAGCCTAGTTCCGTTGTTGGCAACAGCCCCCATTCCACACTCCAGTATGGTATTACAATGAGACATTGCAATATATCTGAGAATGCTGTTTACATTCATACAGCACACTCCTCTTCTAAACCCTGTGCTCACCAATTGTTTTATTTAAATACAACATCTCATAGTCACAAATTAATAAAAACAGGGCTATGAAATGGACTGACAAAACATGGACTTTAAATTTACCCGTAAATGTTCCCTTCACACCCTCTCAACATATATTTATTACAAACAAGAAGTCACACATTAACCAAGTGTTTCAGGTATCCTAAGATAAGGTTTTTAATTGTGTGTTTTTTTCCATGAATGAAAGCTTAATTAAAAAACAACACTATTGAAGAAAAGGACTGTAAGGTATTAAAATTAGGAAATAAAATACAACAACAAAGACAGTTCTGTTGGTGGTGTTTTTAACTTCATTAAGTTGTTTACTTGAAGAACCAATTTTGTTTTTATATTTCAGAGTGCAGTATACAGTGGTGCCCAAAAGTATTGACACCCTCGTCATGTTGATATTATCATCACTATGGGGTCTCTGGTGATCAATGTACTATATATGATAGTCTTCTCAATTGCGCTAGAACTATTGTGTAAAACATCTGAATTCGAAATGTTAAAAATACCCTTTAGTCTGTAGCCTTATTTGATTTTTTTTTTTCAATTAAGGTTACATTCATATACATATAGAGTATGCAGATTTCATATACAGTAGATATTCATCAACCTTTCTTAAGTGTGAGTGTTATCAACGTGAATTGGAGCATTTTGAATTGAGAAAGATAGGAGTGTCAATATTTGTCAAGTTTGAACTCTAAACATCTAACAAAAACATGCCTAACTAACTAAAGCAATGCATCTTTCTACCTTGATGTGGCCATACATGGGACTATAAATGTCAGAATATTGGGAAATCTTAAGATTACTGGTAAATGTCGACAATTACCAAGCAAAACAGTAAATGGCCAAAATAAACATGATAAAGCTTTACTTCGGACATCAGGTAAATCTCAATAACCAAGTGCTTTTGGCTAATTGACCGAATGTCTCGCTTTTGCGAATTGTAAGAGTCTACCATGCTGCGATAAGTAAGTAAACAGTCAACCTCGGTTAACTCGACTGGTGGATAACTCAACATCTTCGCTTAATTCGACAGACAGTCTTGGTCCCGAATTTTCTCCATATAAAATATATGCATCCTGCCTCTTTTAATTCGACACCACGCTTTACTCGTAACTCGACACTTATTACCGGTACCGAAGGGATAAAAACTATTAAAAAGACTAGTGGATAACTCGACACTGTTGTTTCACGTGACTGACGTTATTGTTTGCATGCGAAACAGTCGACAATGTTTGATTTCTCTGTGAAACTGTAAGTTGTTTGTTATTGTTCAGAGTTAATTCTGTTTAATGTACATTTGTTGACTTTTGCTATTTAAGCTGTCAAATTAGACAGTACAAGCCAATACCTAAAAGTATAGTCAACAGTTTGTCCAGTTTGCTGTTGGATTGTTTTGTTTTTTCAATCGAACTATACGAGTTGTACCGAGTTTATACAGTACTGTATACTGTAAAATTGATTCATTCGCTGCAATTTTTTCATAAGGACATTTAACTAAAAAAATAAACTTGTAAATACTGTAATACTGTAAACGTGTGAGTTGAGTTGCTTATATGCATGTTAACAGAATGTTATTCTTCATCAAACTACTGTGTATTTGGAGTACAATATCGTTCAGCACCATTGTGAAGTGTTTTATATGCAAATTTACCAGAATGTTGGTTGTTCTACAGAAGTGGATCGCACTATTGTTCAGTACCATGCTGAACTAGTTTAAATTGCTCAACTGTGCATTACTGTAAGCTGATTAATGATTATTTTGTTAATGGAATATGTGTATGCAGAAATAAATATATTCTTTGACAGTAATGATTATTTTGTTAATTGACAATTTAATAAATACATTCTTTGATGATATACCGGTAAAGATTATAAGATTAACCGATAAATGTTTGAAAAGCAGTCTGTTTCCTGATGATACCCTGAAATGTGTACACCAGCTCCATCACACTCTTTTTTTATTTTTTATTATATTTAATCAAAGGTTAATAGAACATGGCTGGGCAGAAAATTCCCATCAGGATAAACAGAGAGAGAAAGGGCAGCTGTATTTAGGGCCACCAATGTGTATATCATTAAACAAAAAATAAAAACCTAAACAAAAAGCACATGAAGGAGGTGTTAAAAGTGCCCAAGACACTGGAAGATTGGCGGATCAGGTGTTTTTCAATGTAATCCTGCAAGTGCGACTGCAGTGACCTGTGACTTTGGATCAAAAAGTGCTTTGTTGTTTTGGGGGGGGCTTGGCCTACAGAGCCCTACTGCTCCTTGAACAGCTTTTCCCTTTTAAAGAGTTGAATAGCATCCTTGCTTTTGCTTCTAGGTTTTCTCTTTGCATTATGGCTTTCGTGGTAAATCAAATCATCCCTTATTTGACAAATGATACAGGTGCTTAACACCGGGGAGCTTGATAATCTGTATGAAACGATGTGCCCTGAAGACTGAAATGCAAATAAACTGGGGTTCTCCTGGGTAAATGTTTCCAAATTCAAACAAACTATACAGTCCTGAACTGTTTAGATAAGTGATACACATCTATGTGCTCATATGCTTTTGTTTACTGATAAATGACCTCACGATTACAGAAAAGAGGTTTAAAAAAAAAAGATAACTGTTTACTTAGTAAATCTTTAATAAGGCCGATTAAAAAAAAAAACTAAACAAACAAAAAAGTATTGTTAGGAGTTAATTTTATGTTGTGGTTCCTTTTACAATTCTGTCTAGGTTTGTGCATTGCTAAAGTTCACTAAATGCAAGTATTGTATTTGTATATGTATATTGGTGTGTGGGAGTAGGTACACAGTGAAGGAAGTGTATTCTACATTGGGCACCAAAGAAGGTGATCCCCAGAATGGCAATGTGTTATTATTGTTTCTGAAGGCAGAGATAGTAATGCACATACAGCTGTGTAGAAACTGTAGTATTGCATCTGAAATCAAACACTATGCAGTGTTTCGCAAAGATTCCTAACAACACATGGGAGTCAAATCCAGCCAGCTGCTGTGACCGTCAGGAGCACCAGCCATGAAAATCCCAAACAATTCCATGTCCGAGACAGAAAGTTTTGCAGGGTTGTCCGTGGAGTCAGACAGGTTTACATGGTGAAGTGTCTTGTGTAGTCATATTCTATAGTTGGAATGACAGCTTGCACAAATTTCAAGAAAATGAGAAGGTACCTGGTAATCTTGAGTTAAGAAAAAAAGAAGCATTATTCCCAAAGGTTTCCATTGAAGACATCTGGCATTTAAAAATAAATAAATAAATAAATAAATAAATAAATAAATGGTAACTTCAGATTTAGAGATAGAGGAGTAACGTTCATGGAATACAGTATAACATGTGAATAGGTTGTTTATAGCCAACCTCATGAGCAAATTAACCACAGAATATCAATGTATTCTGTTTATAACGTACAATGTATGGACAGGAAAGTGTTTTTAAAGCTAAATTAATTCTGATAACTACTTTCCTAAGATCAAGCTCCTTGGCAACACAGCGTAATTTGGAACAGTTCTATTCATCGCGTCATTCTTCCGTTGGGTTTGAATGAATGCAAGACAGATTCCAAAATAAGATTCAGGAAAAAAAAAATTTAAATAAAATGAAAATTACTCAGCCATGAAAATAAAGTTAAAAATAACACATTACATTTCATTGATATATAAAAGCACTGCCACACCAGAATGGAAGCGACAAGAATTATAGATTCTGTCTGTGCTTTGTTCTTCTTTGGTAGAAAACAGCCAAAGAATCTAGTAGTAAGAAAGTTAAATTAACCCTAAAGTGTGTTTTCATCCTGTGTTCTGGTTCATTTAAATCTAAAACAAGGATACATATGAACCCCAAGCTCTCCTCCTCCTTCTGCTACTGTCTCAATGATTTTTTTCATTACTTCTGCATGTCTGAAAAAAAATAAATAAATAGATTACTTAAATGGCAAGTAGCTTCAAATGACATTTTATTTATTTATTCACCCTTCATATCCCCTTAACTGTGTGGTGTTTACAATAATCTTTAGTATAAAAATGAAAGTCTCATTCTGAGAATGGCACTGGCATTATCCGTGCCTGTAGAACACTAGTTGCTGATTCCAAAGTTCTGATGCCAAATTTAACAACAAAACTATTAAACTCTGTAGTTTAAAAAAAAATGGTGTATTTGAAACAGTTTAATGGCAGACAAAATTGTTCTTCAAGCAGATTTACTGTGAGTTTTTTTTTAATTATTATTATGAATACGGTACTGTAAAAAAAGACAGTGTTTTTTCCTGCAGGAAGTACCTGCAGGGGTGTACTGAACACATGGCTGGTGGGGGGAGATGAGGGTGGTTCTCAATTGTCACTGTTTTCTTGACATGGTCCTGGCTAATGTCTTCATACATCTGATCCACTGTCAGCGGCTGTCGATCCTGAAAGAAATAAAATACCCAACACTTCGTTAGAGACAATGAAGAGCGCCATCTACAAGTGCATGTGTGTTACTGCATACAGAGCAGGTATGTGGAATCTGAGGAAATTGCTACATTCCTCTGGGCTGCTTTAATTGAACAAGGCATTCTGAGGGACCTTTCACGGATGATTGTTTCCAAACAAAAACAGCTAGGAAAGAGGGGGATTTGTTTTTCCAAGGGGAAGAAAATGTAGCTATTCCCTGGTGAAAGAAACATTTGTCTACTTTTACCTTAAGATTCGCCTTTGAGTGTTCAAAGTTATGAATGACTAGTTATCTTTTGTCATATACAGTCGGCGCCACTTAATCAGGATATCTGCTTAAATTGGACAGGACTTTGGAAAACGGTTCTTCCCAGTGCTCTTTATGTAGTTTAATTGTGATGTCACTTAGTTTAATTGGGAAACAGTATTTTCAAATGATGAATGGAGATTGCTTTTCAGAGCAAGACAGGTTTGCGTAGCGCAGCGAATAAGTGATTACGCTGTGACTTGCGTAAACTAGGTTGAACTCTTGAAGGAGGTGGTCTCCTTTGGTTTCTCAGGCTGCTCTGGCAAAGAAAGCTGTGTCTCTCCTTGTGATAAGATGTGATTTCATTCTTTTTCATTTAATTTAGAAATAAAAAAACAGTGATTCATTTTGTTTAGGAATAAAAAAAAATATTCATAATATGATGTGATTACATTAGTTTTTCTTTTCATTTAGAAATAAAAAAAACAGTAAACAATACTTCTCTCTTGTGCATGTCACAAATTATGAACACAAGTGTGAGTAAGGGCCTTTCAAATGCCTCTCGTTTAATTGAGACAGCACTTATTGAGGATACTTTTACATCTCCCGAGGCGTCTCGATAAAGCGGCCCTGACTACATAAACTCAGGTCTGTTACTGGGATCCCTTCACTTTTTTCACCGTAAATCTAAATCTGCATTCCAGTATTGTAAGAGCACTTTGGTTCACCTTTATATACGATGTAAACATACAGATGTTTTGCGCTATGACGTGTTATAGAGATAGTTAATATTATACTTTTTTACAACTTAATACAATGATTGAAGATCAATAATTCCTGTGCATCCATGATAACTAAGAAAACAGTCTCTCAATCTCTCTCTCAGTGTGACACGATGGCTTGTGCTGACGTTAGATCAGGAAGAAGTAACTCAGGACTGTGGTAATGAATGCGGTTGAAGCAGTTTTATTAATAAATAAAAAGATTGAACAAAACACTTTGCAAAATAAAATGGCACTTTGTCCAAAACAAACAGACATACCCAAAACAATGACACAAACAAGTACCGTGCTGAGCTGTTTCAGCATGAGTAGCAATTGTTATTACATTTATTGTTTTTACCTCCTGACTCTCTCTCCACTCTGAACAAGACTCGATTGCTAATCAATCATTCAATTGAATCTCGGCACAGTCTGCACGTGAACTACTTTGACTCCCCGTGCCCACATACAAATACCCACTTTAATCTGCATGTGAAGTGACTGTGCAAGCCCTGTGCCTAAATACAAATATACATTTTAATTCACTTGTGCTACATAACCCACACTTCGTGCACCACTACACACATACATATAAAACATCCCACATACAACATAAAATACAAAATATGCACAGGGGCACGGCACCCCACCACATACAGTTATTTAGGAACACTATTATTCAGCATCTAATACCATTACTTTAAACACACTAGAATAGTTACCTCGTCATATCCAAAGAGCCAGAGTCGTGGAGTCTGGTAATACTTGTCATAGTTGATATAAAGGTCATAGGTTCGAGTCTGCAGAATGGCATCTTCCCCTCCAGCGTCGGCTCTGGGTTTGCTAGCTTCTACCACTTTACTGGTGTCCAGCGTTGCCTATTGAGAAAACCACGAACAATCAGTCCTCAACAACAGTAATGTGTTGGTATTTTAAGAACAGAAACGCTAAAGATACTTGTCTCAACAACAGTTTTAAAGCCCCTTACTGTTTTCATGTTCTTTATGTTTTACAGACTTTGTTTTTACTTTCATTTATGTGGTCCGTTTATCCTGCAGGTAAAGGGACACCACCTAACCCTTAGAATTGTTTTGTATGCTGTCTAAAAGAACCCACGTGAGCACTATTCACGCAGAAAGTGAGTGAGAGTAATCAAGCTTTTATTGTGCTACTGACTCAAACAGTATTTCCACCTGATCAACACAGGCAACATCATTCCGCTTACCTCGTCTGTTTCCAACAGCCCACTTTCTTCATATTCTGCAAAAGAATAATATAATCTTATTATCATGAAGTTATTTATTAAATATCAATTCCATCACTCAATACAATCTAAACTTATAATTTACATTTTAAGGCAAACGATAGCCTTTAATAATGACCAGCTTACCAGTCTCGGTGATTGGTCAACATGGGCACTTACCATGCACATTGGTCCTTAGCCACCAGGGGGCAGAAGTTACAACAGTTGCATTGACTGGATGTATGTTCTGTGCATGATTATTTGGTACCATGGCCATAAACAATTGGTTATGAAAGGCAAGAAAGACTTGCTACTCATGAACATGTGGCCATCAAAGCCTAGGGTATACATTTAACAAGTATGGATACCTAGTGGGCAAAAGCAACAAAGGGGGACCAAGAAACTGTTAAATAAGCTCCTGATATTGAGTCACAAACAAACAAGGAACTGCTTGAAGCAATATGTGGAACTGAAAAAAAGGAACAGACTCAAGCATATGATTTAATACATAAGAGAAATAACTGAACACGAACTAAGTATCCCTGGGGCATAACAATGTGGCAGTGAAACTTTTAATTTTCACTGGACCACTTTGGCACTGGAAATTGTTGGAAAGAATCGTAGAAAACAGTTGTGAAGACCTGTAAAGACACTTGTTAAAGTGTATGGTCTGCACTTTACACTGTGAGAGGTTAACACGCTGTGGCACTTAGCTACTGTAAGAAAATTCATGGGAGTAAGCTAACAATCACTGTACAACAAAACATAATAAATAATCCCATGTATACACAAACAAAGATACAAGCACTCAGTGCCTGTCTCGCACTCACACACACCTTCCATGTCAGCAGCTTCTCCCTCTTCATCATCCTCATCCTCCTCTGCACATGCTACCGAGCGAGTGTTGAGATTCATATTGTCCTTTTAAAATAAACAACTTCACTAAATGAGACGGTCGACAAACAGGCAGGCTTTCAAATTGAAAACAGGTTTAATCTTTGCTTTAATGAACCACAGATCCACACATTCAAGTTGTTACAGGAAAAGCATTTCACTTCACTTTCTCTCGATATTTAAGCATTTACAAATCTAGCTAGCCACTTACCTTACTGTCCAATGTGAGCTCTTGAACTGCTTCCATCACCCCTGTTACCCCTGGGGAGGGGGTTTAAAGAAAAAATAAGATCTATAACTTTATTTAGTAGAAAAACACCTCATCACGAAAAAATAACAGCTGTAATCAGGTTAACCAGGTTTTTACAAATCATTTTGATATTTACTTCTTAAACATAACTTTTAAACAATAGTTTAGAAAGCAGTATACTCAGTCCTAAATCAATAATAATAATAATAATAATAATAATAATAATAATAATAATAATAATAATAATAATAATAATATGAAAAGCTAAGCATCTCACCTGAATTGTGATATGTGTCCACCCAACCTCCGTCTCCATCATCTTCTTCTATGATGGCCTCTTGCTCATCCGAATACTCCATCTGTTTACACCGTTTGTAGCATGGCACTGCGAGAGAGAGAGAGAGAGAGAGAGAGAGAGAGAGAGAGAGAGAGAGAGAGAGAGAGAGAGCGCAATGAGTTTTAATAGCAGCACTGTCAGAGGCACCACATGTTATTGTGTGGCTTCATCTGTGACCTGGATTGTTATAATAAACCATTTTAATTTGACTTACTATCGTATCTGAACCCATTGCATTGGTGTGTAATATACAGTGACTGCTATAGTATTGTCAGTTTCACACAAAAGATGTTTTAAACTTTAATTTTCATCTTATTAGTGACTGAACAACAAAGAGCTTTTAATTTAAGACTAAAGGAAGGGATCATGGAAGGGTGCTTCACAACACTGCTGGTGAACTCTCATGTATACTGCAAAATAAAACAAGTATACCGAGTATAAACGAGAGCTTTCAAACAGTGTATTCGTCACTCACTAATTCCATGAAAATTAAAGTTTAAACATACTTTTAATATCCCCTTCGATTACAATTTTTTTATTAAAGGGTACATCAGCACTACATGAAAGATAAAACATAAACTATCCCACCTTGATGTTCCGAATGTATTTGGTTATTGTATAATAATCTGTATGCGCCCAAACATCTGCATAATGCCACACTTATCTGCTATGTCCAAAATCACTGTTCTCAAGCATCTCTTCTCTGCCAAAAAACATGACTTCCGCATGTACCCTCACATGTACTCTGAACGTTCTGAATGTTGTATTTTGATGTATTATTATGATTAATGTTGCATTCAATAAAAAAAATTTAAAAAGTCTGTGCTGTGTAACAGAATACCAAGACGAAGTTGTTCTCATTTCCAACTAATGAAGGGACCCACCCACAATTATAGCAGCACTGTGTTATTTCAACATACTTCCCCAAAGTCTTAGATATAGCTCCAGCTGATTCAGAATGTTTGTAGAATGGACACGTATCAAATAAACTAGCAAATGAGATTCGGAAACGATGTATTTCCTTTCGAAAATGAGGTCTTTGAGGATGATCCAACCTAAAAAATAAATATTGCATTTTTTCATCCTTCGTATTTGGTTTTCATTTGCATTTCCTGACACAACATGCACAATCACCTACACACCGTTGAGTGGGAAAGTCAAATTCGGCCACAAATTCCATCTCCCTATCAATTTCTGAACAATCTGATATGGCAGTGGAACGGTATGTTTTTCTTTCCGTTTGTAGATTTTTGCTTGCCATCACAGTTGCCAAGTCCGCTTATAATAAATCATTAAAACGTCGCTTTCATTTTTTGAGAGTTGCGGGTTGCGTGATTGACTGGTGTCAAAGTATATGCACGTCATCAGAATTTTAGAATCATCCTATCACCGCCAGTTCAACTAAGAAAAACTAAAACTACTACTAAAAAAAAAAAAAAAACCTAGAACTACTAATTAAAGAAATGTTATAAAGACCCCCACTCCCCTCCCTCTGAAATGGGTTGGGCTTGTTTTGAAAGGCAGTGCCGCTTTTTTTTTTTTCTCATGAGACTTGGCAACACTGCTTGGCATTGTAACTGTGTCTGTTTGGGTGCTTTTGTTATCAGACACCTTGGGGTACAAAGAAATAACAAAAACAGCCAAACAGACACAGTTACGATGGCAAGCAAAAATCTACAAACAGAAAGAAAAACATACCGCTCCACTGCCACAAGCTGCGGGGATATATAGGCTGAACTGGAACCACAAACGTGATTATAATGGAACCGTACGCTGTGGAGTAAATTATGCAGCATGTGCGCTTTCGTTGTTAAACATCAAAGTTGTGTCAATAACAGTTAATTTTCCTCAGCAACATTAATCATAATAAATAAATCAAAATACAACATGCGAAGGAAACATGTGCAGTGTGAAAGATGTCTACTACACAAAACGAAAGCACGTACAAGTTCCTTCCTTATGGAGAATCAGGCGGACCATGTTTCTCACACTGACTAGTGTGTTTCCACATGGAGGTACGCTTCAGAGTACATGTGAGGGTACATGCGGAAGGCATGTTTTTTGGCTCAGAAGAGAGGCTCGAGAACAGTGATTTTGGACATAGCAGTGTGGCATTATGCAGATGTTCATCTTTCATGTAGTGCTGCTGTACCCTTTAAACGTTTTAGAAATTTGAAAACAGTTTGTGTGAACTCTACATAGTTCGAGAAGTTGCCCTGCCAAAGCAGTCAGAGTTAGCATGAGCCCTGGAGGAGCAGCAGCAGCAGCACAAGTGAAACTGCTGATCAAAAGACCTGTGTTGCTTTCCCCATGCGAGTGTTGATGGAAAGAAGCAATGCCATGGCGAAGTCACTCTCATTTGTATTAGTTCATTACTTACTGAAATATGCATACTGAATTAGGAATGCATGGGAAAAATGAAAAAGAAGAAGCTTGTTGCAGAAAGCTATATTACTTCCTGAAAGAACACAAGTTACAGAGCAATCCTATTACTGCAGATGATATTATTCTTACCATGGCGGGTCAACAAGAATTGCTTGTCCTTTGGTAAATACGGCTTTACCTTTGCCTCTTCCCCAGAGGCCCTAAAATAAAAATACATCACAAATTAATTAACTACTGAACGATTTCTGGGAATAATACCCAATCTAAACCTTCATGTGTACACAGAACAAAGATGTAATAGTGATGAGACTTTTTAGTCTTTTCCTCTCCTATCCTGATGGCTATCATTCTGTTTCTTTAAAAAATATATATTTTGCTCAGTTTGTTCAGTTCCAGTTATTTGACAGGGTGTCTAGTCACAGACTGCAACAGTCTCTCATGAATGAACTTACGGCCATTCAGATTTCAAAACTATTTGATTCCCCTTTCTTTGTTTCGCTTCCCTTTTCTTTGAGTTTAGAGACTCACCATTGCCAAGTTGGACAGTGATGGACCAGATGATCTCCGGCAGCCACAAACTGAAAGGAAGGAAATTATAAAATACGCTTAACTCTCATGAGACAAGGCGTTTAGTATACCTACCATGTACAAGTCTACAGGATCAGGTGTTTCAGATAAAATTCATAGCTTATTTTACCCTTAACAGCATTTTCAGCAATAATACAGCAGAATTCAATAGATAACCAGCTTTTAATAGTCACTGAATATCATTCGATCCTGCCTAGTACAATAGCTTTTAGAAATTGTAAGGATTCCTTAAATGTTGTCAATTATGACTGTTTAAGATATTTCCAGAAGCAGGTGAAGATTAAAAAGAAGTAAACACGTTATCATTGTAGCTGGCATGGACTTACCTCTTCTGGGGTGATCACTCCAGTTTCTTTGAATTTTGATTCCTAAGGGGGAAAAAATGATAAAATTGTCAGAATATTTTGCGATTTA
This sequence comes from Acipenser ruthenus, assembly GCF_902713425.1. Lineage (NCBI taxonomy): Eukaryota > Metazoa > Chordata > Actinopteri > Acipenseriformes > Acipenseridae > Acipenser > Acipenser ruthenus. The sequence goes on from NC_081197.1 coordinate 44,628,174, forward strand.
AAAAAAAAAGTGAAGTTATCAGGCTGACACAAACATAACAAACTACAATTTTAAATCAGGTCAGATCATGAGTGAAACGACTCTGCAAGTCCCTGTTTTTTGATGCAGAGAAAATATTGTTTTAAGCCTTTAATCCTTGCTCAGACTAGGTTCTGTAAGTACAACGCTGTCTGCTCTGAAACCTGATCCTTGGCAAATATGCCTATTGTTTGCATTAAGTGACTAAACACAAGACATTCAGGTGTCATTTTCTTTCACTGTAAAAACAATCATTTTAACAGCTTGCAGTAGGCTATGATAGGGTAATGCAGGTTGGAACCTGATTGCAAATGTAACTAATTCTGCAACAACACAAGTGCTTGGAAGACACCTGCCAGCGCTGGTGTGGCCCCAATGTTTTGAAAGTTTCCACAATACCTCCCATTTCAAATGGAGCATGTTTGAATTTGTTCAAAGCACTTAACAAACATTTACCATGTGTAAGTAGGGATGTTCCAGGTACAAACATATACCCAGTACACTCCACTTATACAGTGGTTGTGCACTATCAGTTTCAAAACATACCCATTCCCTAACACATTGGATTCTCTGAATTGAAATGGAAAAAAAGCATAATACATTTATATTTGGTGTATTGGTATTAGATTAAAACTTAAAAAAAACACTATTAACACCAAAGTTTAAACCTTTATTAACGGTCACCTCAACCTCCTTTTATCTACCATGAATTAAACTTCCCCTTGGGTGACAAGTTAATCCAGGCTTCTCTGAAAACTTAATTTAGCAGCAGTATTTTAATAATATAGGTTTGTTTGTTGAACAAAAAGTAACGCCGATGTAGCACATTATTTTCTCTTCGAGTTAATCTCAAACTGGTAATGGAAACAACTTCATAGATAAACATGTGCCCCATATTATTGGTGTAATAAATCCTGTCAGTCTATGCTACAGTAAATTAGCCATCGTCTTTATGAGGTTATCTGTCTAGTATTCTTATGCCAGTGTTAGCGAGTTATTTCTATTGAAAAAAAAGGTGTTTTTTTAATGATTAGGAAATACTATAACAAGTAGTTTGTGTATTTATTTATTTATTTACTTTATAATGTATTGTTGTGCTGACACCTTTAAATGTTACGTTGTTACATTAATAGCATGCTTTTGTCATTAGAGAAACACAGTACCGTATCAGAACTCAAAATGCTGATGTACAGGACTTACAACAAATAAAGCCCTACTCAAGTTGAATGTATTTCACTACTGAGAATTCTACCGTCACGCTGTAGCAAAACATTTAACACAACAATACAAAAACAAAACAAAACACACTACGTTTTATGAATCACAAACGTGTTTCAGATTGTGTAAAGCGGACACAGTGTCAGTAGCAGCCCGTTTGCACCACATCCTTCTTTGCCTGCACTCCGACTACTGCCATTTACCTTCAGTACTGGCGTCAGGAACTCAGCCACGCCTAGCGCTGTCCCTTTGACCGAATTGATGACGTTTTGCATGTTGACTTCTTCTCGGTGCCTTTCCCAGCGAACACTCGCGCACACACACGTTTCTTCGAGACGAGCTCAAATTTCTGTATAATGTATTACTTTCCTACAAACTAAAGCTGTTTACTGCTTACAGCACCACTGGATCACATGACCCCGTCACCTGATATGCACTTCCTCAATTTAGAGCAGGCGCACCAGAAGCTGCAAAAGCAACTCGGGATGCACAGTAGATCGGGTTGGAATATTTTGCAGGGTTAGAAATTACTGGAATGTTGCAAAACCTAATGTGCGTATTACTACAAAGAGTCAGAATTGGGAATCTAGGCTATTGCAATAAGAATTGTAGTTGCTAGAATGTCTTCCTTGTGTACGTTCATATCTGTCCACTCAACATGTCGTTCCATTCTTGACATGCGTTCAGCTGTCTTCAGATTCCGTCTGTATCAATCCAAAATCCCGTGCACTGTGCCGTCCAAAACCGACAGTTTCCTATACGATATATTTTAAGTCAGTTCTAAAAGAAATGGTTTTGTTTTGGACGGCACAGATTTATTTATTTATTTATTTATTATTATTATTATTATTATTATTATTATTATTATTATTATTATTATTATTATTATTATTTAATGTAGTGTTACATTTCAAACAAAATAAAAAGTAAGTCCAAAGAAAACAATGTTAAAGAAAACTGAAATAAGCTACTTTCTCGCTGTGTTCAGGCCAGTCATATACTTAATAAATCCAAAATACGGTAAAATTCTAAATTTCATTTTTTTTTTTTTTTTTTTTTAAAGTTTATACTCGACTTCAGAGTATAGATTTTTTTTTTTTTTTTTTTTAAATGGTAACGTTCTCTTTAAGAGGGCGGCTCTTTTTATTAAATCGATTGATTCTGCACATGCGCTTTAGTGATGCACGGGGTACAGAAGTGACTGGAGTTGTGATGTGTTGTTAGACGATAAAAAAAACAGATGGACAGGTACATTTAGTTTTGTAAATGAATTAAAATGTTTTTGCATCGATGAGTATCTAGTGAACTAGCTTATGAATTAAGAACGTAAGAACATAAGAAAGTTTACAAACGAGAGGAGGCCATTCAGCCCATCTTGCTCGTTTGGTTTTTAGTAGCTTATTGATCCCAGAATCTCATCAAGCAGCTTCTTGAAGGATCCCAGGGTGTCAGCTTCAGGGTGTCACCTTCGTGATGTGCCATGGCCTGTCGGTGTTGCCAGCGCTGCAGGCTTTGCTTGCACTCCTCTGTATACACGTTACTCTTAGTGGCTGGGTTTGTGACTGGGCACCAGCTGCATTCTCCTGGTCAAGTTTTCTGCTAATGCAGGTAAACAACTTTTCTTGCAGTCCTACTTAAAATCCTTCCTCATTTCTGGGGCAGGGGCATCTCATAGTAAAATATTGCAAATAAAATAATGCACAAGCTTTTTTTTTGTTTTTGGTTGTTAGCCGATATTTTACTGGTCTCGCAGCAACACAATGCAAATATAAAGGTTGCCTGACTAGTTCTTCAAGAGAGTAACTTACATTTTGTTACGTTTTTGTTTACAGTATTTGTTGAAAGACCTGTGGTGAGCCTGAATCTAGGTACTACTTGAAACATTGCTAGTGGCACTTACTTGTATAGTTAGCAACTAATTGCTAAAAGGGTTTTCATTAGAGCACTGTGTTGACAAACTACTGTAATGCTCCACTATTCGAGCAGCTGATTAGCTGGGACCCTTTGGGCCTAAAGCCCATCAAACACCAGGCAACTTTTCAAGCAATTACTGTATTTGTAGAGTCTTCATTTGATCAATTACGTTTAACTTGCTAAGAAATAGAGCCTATCAAAATAAGCTAGTTGCTTAAGCAACTGCCAGAAAAGGTTGCTCCTTACTAAGCTTTAAAGCATTGTAAGAATAAATAGCCGTTTACATGCTCTATAAATTACTATCACCTTTAGGCTTAATATGAACATGTTGGTATTTTAGCAGCTTGTGTGTTTCTCTTTATTATACAGAAAATAAATATGACTACCTACCTGCCTCTGTCAATGTCTGTGCGGAGGGTTTGAAACTAATCTTTTGTATAGTGATGATGATTACGATTGTGCTAATGAAAATATATGACAATGTGCTTGCTGTGGTGTATATAATATTGTAAATATAGCAGAACAAACACTGCAATTTAAACTTGTTTTTACTGAAGAATAAACAGTAAGTAAATCATAAGAGCTGTCTGTGTTACATGCTGTCAGATCAGGATGTCACTAACACTGAGCATGGCAGCTGCAGCATGTTGTCTCCATATTACTGTACAACTGTACACAAGGTGCGGTCACCAATTCCATACACAACACTTGCAAAATATTAGAAATATAAACATACAGAGTTCATGAATAGATTAACCATTCAGCAGAACGAGGCAACAAACAAGCGAGTACAGACACAAACCTGTTTGTAATGGGGTAGGTCTCAGTTTTACAACAGCAGTTTAAGATTGCACATAGTTACTGGTACACCAGGTGGTCCCTGCTGGAAACACTGGTACTTGAAATGAAAAGGTTGTAAACCAGTGGTTTAGATAACTGTAATATTTAAAACTCATACCAAGTTAATCTTTAAGGGTGTGGTCTCAACAGAGCTCAGTTAGAGCAGCCTGCAACATATATGTTATACACTGTATAATAATTACGAAGTTTCTGTTTCTTTATTTTCTCTTCTTAATACAGGCTATGGCAGTGTTGTTTTTCCAATTTTGTCATCATTACAAACAGCCCTTCTCTTTAGGATCGTGCTAAAGTGAGTACAGCAAACTCGATCATTTGTGATGTAGGGGGGTTTGACAGTAATTTGCGGGGGAGGGGAGGAACGAATATAGCAATATTAATTCATCTTTGATTTGTCTTCTCTAATATATCAAATCTGCATCTCCCTGCCCATTTACTTCTCCTTGCCTGTTGCCTGCCAAACTCTAGATTTAGACCCATCATAAAAATAAGGTTGTAATCCTTGAGGAAAGGTCACAAATTCCTCCAGAAATTTTGAAACACCTTACAAACTTCAGTGCTGTCTTAGCTGTCCTTGTTGGCCCTAGAACATATGCAGGGTCTTCCAGCTGAACAGAATTCAATTCACAAAGCCATAAAATAATTTGGTAGAATTGGCAAAGATATCAAAAACAGGTGTGATTGTTGGTTTGTCTTGCAGCAGTAAAATCTTTGTTGCCCCAAAAAATTATAAAATAGCATATTTAAAGGGAAGCATACTGTTCTGAAAATAGAAATAAATGAAATGACCAAAGTGTTGACGCAGATTCCACCCTTTTCACTGAACTTCCACTGTGCAGGAGACGTTTACCTTGGGTGCAGTGGGCTTCTCTTGTGATCCTTTTTCTCTCCATTGTGGCCCTGACGACCAAGACTGGAGAGAGTCAGAACACCGTCGTTGCACATGGATTCCACCCCAAACCCCTTTGTCCTTCCCTCCAATAACTGCCTCCATTTCACCCAGCTGGGAGACAAGCCCCTGAACAGCAACTCCACAGCGGGGGAGACATTCTCAAGCTTCCCTTGGAACAGGGAGGCCTTCAAAAAGCTCAGTAGCTTGGGCCTGGAGCATGTCCTCCTAATAGTACAGTGCTTCGTGTCCTCCATGGCCAGCATCTACAACGAGAAGATCCTGAAAGAGGTTGACCAGCTGATGGAGAGCATCTTCATACAGAACAGCAAGCTATACATCTTCGGGGTGGCTTTTAATGGCTTCACATTGGTTTTAAACTCTGACTACCGGTCCCAAGCCCAGCACCTCATCACCACAGCTTCAATCTTTATATTTGACTTCAAGCCCCCCCTGGATTTTTTTGTTCAAGCCCCTGTTGTGCTGATGGCTATATTAATTTACAACGGCAGCAAGCCTCGGGACCCTGAGTATAATCTGCAGCAAGAGAAGCTGAGGGTCATCAATGGTGAAATCTATGAATGGTCCAGAGGGGTAAGTGTGCAGGTCGACGCAAGTTCACCACAGGGCCACTAGGGTCTTTGACCATTGTCTACATTATAAACAAATTGCTTAGAGAACTGCTGTGGACTGAATCGGGTTATTTTTATAAATCCCTCTGGTCTGGATTGTGGTGTAAAGATAAAAGTGCGGCATTGATGTCCACTTTGCATTATATTTTGAAATAGTAGTATTTACAGTTAAATTAACAAAGTGCTCCCAGCTCAAACAATGCATAAAATCTTCTGTGATAATACAGTCAGTGCTCGGATATCCGTTACCCAGATACACGCGTCAGTCACGTTTTACCACCCTTGTATTAAGAATTAAATAAATCCCCATTATATATGTAACAAATTAATGCATGTACCCGTCACACGCGATTTCCAACTCCGTCACCATACAAAGCCCATCGCTTCAATGTTACAATTTATCTGAATATCAGTCACAGCCTGCGTGTTTTTTTTTATTTTTATAATTCTCTCTAATGCCAAATCAGTCCGTCTTTTATTGTGCAGTTACGCAGTGCTTCCTCCAGTTTCACCTGATGAAAATGCAGCCAAAACGTGAACAAGACAAGCTAGGGTAATGTAATGGTTAATCATTAAACAGTTTTGGATACTGTGATGTAATTATTTATTTACTTATTTTTATCGGTGATCTTTTGTTGCTTTTGTGTATTTTCATTTGCAAGTGAACTGTGACATTAGGGCCTTATCGAGTACTATATTCTGCAGTTTTGAATACTGATATATATTTTTGATATTGTATTTTTTTTGTGTTCCATGAAAAATGGACAAGGGTTGGAACGGGCCAAAATGAAATAATAAGATATACGTCACACGATTTTAACTGTCACTGAAGTCAACATTTTATAGGGTCGGATATGTGAGTGCTGACTGTATCATAATAGAAAAATAAACTCATGTAAAAGCAATTCTGGACCATTCTGATCCAGCATTTCTGGACCCACAGACATTATTTAACAACTAGCATGTTTAAACATGGGAATAAGACTCTGATTTCATAGCAATTTGATCCAGTTTTATAAGACACACCTGAGCTTGTTACCTATACACTGTGGCTAATCAAGATTGTACTAAAACCTGGAATGGGTGAAACTGCTATGCAATAGCAGTTGTATTTCTATCTCTACAATTACTTAGTAGGAAAGTGTCACATTTCCACTTTGAGCTTTGTGTGCTGTATTTGTGGAAATGCAGTGATTATTATTTGAAGCTTATGTATTACTTCATACTGCCTCACTTATAACCCCGCTGATGTAACATGGTTCGGAGTCATGAATGTTGTACGGGTAGTTCTTCTCATTGAAAGAAAATTGTGTTCAGTTAGGCTAAATCACCATAATTGAGTGAACATGATCAAGTTTAAACTATGACCATAAAATTGATACAGTTGTATTACCTTCTGTGGGTTTCTGTTGAAGCATTGTCTAAAACTTTAATGGCGTTATGTCATGCTAAAACTAGGTGGTTTCATGTTCACCAGTAAAAAATATTATGGAGAGCTGCAGAGGGCAGTATGTCACTTCAGTTGATTCTTCTAGGCCAGTCAAAGCAGCTGTATTTCTTTTAGTTGACAAAGCTGCATTTCAGATTTCCTAGGGAAACAGATTATGCGTTCTCACTGATCTTACCAGACATCCTGCTACAATAACAATTTAGTCATATTGGATTACTTAAGATTTTTATTGCTTAGATAAACCATACCCATATTTTTTCATTTTAATATACAGTATACAGCTATGACCAAAAGTTTTGCATCACCCTATAGAATAACTAATTTTGCTCCATAAAGTCGAATGAAACCTGCTGAATAATGTTACATTAACAAATTGAATTTTAACATCTCTGCTGACAGCGAAAAAAACAGCAATAATGTATTCATGTCAGTCAGGAAAACTCTTAGAAAAGCAGGTAATGACCAGACCAGACACCACCCCCTGAATTATCGAGTCTGCGGGAAACAGAGGTACTGTCCCCTGACACTGCAGTCGGATTGGTGTGTAAAGTCTGGTTCGATCGTCAACTTAATCTGGCACGATTTGGATGCGAGGGTGTCCGACAACTAACAAAAACATATTTTGAAATCCAAAAGGATGAAAATGTACTAGAATATGTGTGCTTCACATATAACGAGTTCACAAACTCACTTCGAGATCCGGCTTCAGTCGGATAGCTGTATGTTATTGTTTCTTTCTGTATCTATGCAAGCTGCATTACAGAAAGTCAAATGCTGGTGGATGTTTAGCAGACAGCTATACAAGATGAAAAGGAGGTTAAGGTTTTGCATTAGCAGCATTTGATCTGTCTCCTTTGTATGGAGGGAAGTGTTGTGCCTACTAGTCTACCACCTTGGAATTAAAGTATTCTAATTACTTACTGGCTGAAAGAAAACATTAGGTCAAGAAACATTCCACACTTCTAACCCTTGTATGGTTTGGGGTTAGATTAACATTAAGTTTTATGTTTACAAAACTTCCATAGTTAAGCTGCAAATTAAACTGAGAACTAGCCCAAAATAATGGCACATAATTAAAGCACAAGGGGTGGACAGTCAAGAATAAAGTATTGTGGGGAATGTACATTGTATAAAATTGTGGGGTGGGGTCTTGGCAGGGTTCTCTAGAAGTCAAACATCTCAAAGCCAGGCAAAGGCAGATCTAGAGAAAATGGAGCAACAGAACCATTCAGAAGGATTGTAAATGCCATAAAACAGTAAGGGAAGTGTTAAACAATTTAAAATCACATGTGAGGCTACCTACGCTATGTTTTTCATACACATTTTTTTTTTCCTTTTCATTTTAGGATGGAGAGGAACTGGAGCGGCTAACCAAGCCCAACACTGACACTGACACTGACACTGACGATTCTTTTTAGATACTATTTAAGAGCATCAGTGACCTGTGCTGGTGCTGTGAAGACATGTTGTCAAATGAACTTTGCTTGTCTGTGATGAGAGCAATACAGCTGGAAATATAAAAAGATAGAGGTTATAAAAGGAATTGATGTGAGAGGGCAAGGACATTCCTGCACATTGCTTAGGCAATGGACATTGTAACAATACTGATTCATGCACCCATTTCATACAACACAGCCGCAATTTCCAACAAGACTTTCCGAATCATTATTGGTAAAAGTTGCCTAAACGTGTTCGCAATAAGGCTATCATTGCTTCATTTCCATTTTGAGTGGCTTTTATTTATATAATTAAATGTGCATTTAAACTGTGGGAAGAGTGTAAACATGCTAAGTATTCTTTGTGTTGTACAGCTTGTGGCATTCTCCAGTTTTTATATCTGACAGATTTGTAATTTTGAAATAAGTGGTGAAAATAGGTCACATTTCATTGTTTGAAAACCAGTTTGTGGCTTATTTTTAACTACTTTAATGTTTCTTGGCACAATGTTGTAATATATAAATAAATAAATACATAATTATAAAAATCCTGAGGAGAAACAGGCCTTTTTACTGTTGCAATGCCCTCCTAATATGAAATTTACCCCATATGTGTCAGCTTGTAACTTTATTAGAACACATCCATGCATAAAAAAAGATGCTCACGCATTCCATGTTTTCAAATATTGACTCAGGTCTTTGAATGGGTGATAGTATAAAGGGTTTTATTTGTCATATGGTACACACATCTGCATATAAATAAGAAAATATGTAATGACTGATCTTTTTCAGGGGAAAGAAATTGAACTTGCTTTTTCATGTTGTATCAGCAGTACAGTAGCTGACCAGTGATACAGCTGTGATCTGTAGCTGATTTTAATATATGAAACAAGGAGTCAATATCCAATAAATACAAATGTAACATAAAAAATTAAAATGTCTCTACAAGTGTCTTTTTAATGATCTACAATACAATGTCCATGGCTTAGAAATAACCCTTTTCCCCCAATTTCACAGTTGCCTGATCATTTTATCCACTCTTACTCACTTTAGTACTGGAATTTATAAAAAAAAAAAAAAAAAAGAAAAAAAAGAAAGAAAATGTTTATTTGTTTTAGGCTTCAAATAGGCATTAAAATAGGGGGGGGGGGGGGAGCTCTGGTACTATTGGAATGAAACTTTGCAAGTAAGTAAATATTCAAAACAAAAGACTACTTGAGTCAACAGTTTCATTTTTTTCACTTAGTAATAGTATCAACGGTAATGGTGGTGGTGGTCATCCTGATAGCCCTCTTCGTATCCGTGGTGGTAACCATACCCCCCATATTCGTCTTCAGGGCACCTCATGCCCAGTGACTGCTGAATGGCCATTTCTTGACGGCGGAGCTGCATCGAGTCTAGAAGGTCGTAGATGATGGCCATAGACCCCATTGGAGACGGGTACCAGGATTTAACATTTCCATCTTTCCCCACTAGCAGCATTGAGAAATATTCAGGACTTATCTGGAAGTAGTTCCTGATGTCCTTCACCAGGGAGAGTGAAAGTCCTTCTCGATCCACAGTAGCACTACCTATAAACACAGACAGGACAACAGATTTCAGAATGATACTCGTGGTGGTATTTAGACCTGGGGTCAATTACAGTTGTCATTATGTCATTTGTAATTAATTGCAATTACAATATAATTGTAGTTGAATGGTGGCACTGCTGCACAATTGTAGATGTAATTATACCTTATAATTCATGAAATGTTAGCCTTAGGGTGAAATTCAGGGGGTTGTAGCTGGGCAGCTTAATTAATTAACGTCTATCATCGTTAACCTCCTATTTAAACCCTAATCTCACACTCCTTCTCTGTCTAGTGTTTTGCTTTCTTGCATACGCTGCAACCTGTTCTCTGCATAAAATTTAAAACTCTTAATTTGCAGCATGAACCAACTCCAGTTCAGATCAGGAAACCTCTCTGCTGGATTCTCAACAATATCTAATTCATTTCTCCGATGGAAACTCAATTTTAGCAGGTCCTCTTTCATTGCGAAAGTCATGTATTTTCAAATCAGGATCAATTTTACTTCAGAAATTAATATTTCATTTGATGTGAGACACATGTCGGATATGGAAACCATGTCATATTATTATCAACGTTTCAGTTATGGCGCCCTCCTACCCTGCAATCGACAATACACTCATAGTCTGCTCCTGACCAAATCAATAGGTTTCACAGCAGCCTCAAAGCAACGCAATCTTCATCCTCAGGTTATGCAGTGACCTCAGATCTTCGCATTCTTCATCTCTGCCCGAAGCCAGCCCCATCTTCGGCGACATCTAAATGCCTTAACACTCAAAGACCAATATCCACATTCAGCAGATCTCTGCGTTCTGCAGCAGGCCACTACAGATGGCAGTTCACCATTCGCTAGTACATATAACTGCTTCAGCAGAGCTCTACTTTCTACAGCTGGGCCACTGCACGCTACTGACAGCAAGCACTCCATCTACTTCCTCAGAACTCTGCACTGCTCTGCAGATCCTGCCCTCTACTCTTAATCGCTCCTTACTACAACAGATCTCGGCTCCCTCTTCAGATCTGCTCACTGTTGCAGCAGGTAAAAGTTGCTTTAGTTTACCGCTTAAATCTACAGCTGTCCTCCTCCTGAGCTTCCAACGCTCCAGCTTGCCTCCAATACTCAGATTGTGGCAGCCATTTCTGCTTGACTTCCTCAGCAATCTAGTTATATGTCCGCTCATCCTTTCAAATACTGCAAACATTAATACATGGTGAGAGATGTGGTACGAGACTGGAAATCTGTCTTGATTAGAGTTCCACTATTAGTAGAATGAAACCCAAATCTCTGAATGTGAGTTCACCTTTTCCATTCCATGTAGCAAACCGCTGATCAATCCCGTATTAACTAACACATAGGATGGTCTCACCACTCTCACCCCCAAACCGGCTTTCTCCCCAATCATTTCAGATCAAGCAGGTACTTCCTCAGCCAGAGCCAACATCGATCTCCGTCCGATCGAGAAGCAAGGGGCGCTGGTCCTCTGCAGCAGTTGATTCATACATCCGTTCATCCCCTACCAACTTAGCAATAGTCACCAAAGACTAGCTAGCATGCCCAGAGTGGGGGCTACCTGACTGCCAGGGCCACCAGAGGTTTTCCCCTTCTAGGAAGGTTTTTTTTTCCTCTCCACTGAGCGGCAGGTAATCATATAACCATACCACACTAACACTATTTTAAGCTCTCTAGTTTGTCTCATATGTCCCTTCCTTTCCCATCTTTTCCAGCTGTTTCTTTTATGTTATGCACTGGTCCGACTATTGTTTATTTCACGGTGAGGGTCTCTGCGGGGAGCCAGGGTCCATCTTTTGGGGGGGTAAATGCGGATTCACTCCCCCGACCTCAGGTTGCTATGATACCTTGACCTCACTCTAGGGGGGTTCTCACTGAGTGAGTCAGAGGGGACCCCCGGCCACACTATTCTTTCACAGCTCATGCGCTTTTTCTACCTCACCATGTGAGGCGCTGTCCTTCCTGCGCTAGGGACGTGGCCCGCTTTACACTCTCAGTGCCCAGTCCCAGACTAACCCATCTTTCTGTTGCAGGAGCTTTTTCCCGGCTTTGGAGGACCTCACCTCACCTCATGCAGCACCAGACCAGTCAAGGAATCATTTTCTATTCTCCTTTCAACCCTACGATCGGGCTATGCCTATCACCCCGAGAGGCGCCTCTGTCGAGCAGAGCAACTTTTATATGTTTTCAGATCCTCAGGAACAATACCTTCGACCAAGCTCAATCCTCAGCAAAAAGGAGAGCTCATTGGTCTGGATCTCTTTCTATCCTAATTTAACCGGGGCCCTATCTGGCCCATCTAAGCTTGGGATCAAGCCTCTATCCTTGGCCGAGCATCACTCGCTCGGCCCGTCTTACTAACAGCTCATTTCTGTTTCCTCTGCTCTATCCTTACAACCCAGCGGACACCCCGTGAATTACAGTTCATTTACACACCTTTTCAAGCTTAATCATTCACAGTTCCATGTTGTGTTTTACAGAGCAATCATCCTCGGATTTACAACCACTTTTAGTAACTCCATTTGTTTAAAAAATAAAAGTTATATACAGTGAAGTCTCGTTAAAACAAACTTGGATTAGACTAATTTCCTGATAGTACGAATTCAGGCTAAATTTATCAGTCGCTTATTGTAAATTACTTCTTAAAACACTAAATAATTTAACAGAAATTTCCTGTTAGTGCAAATTATTTTGCTGCCCTTCCAGGAAAGAAAAATGTGAATAAAATGAAACACCCTTTTTCGAACAGCTGAGTGTAAAGGATATTGGGGAATGTATTAACTTGCATCCACATTAGCGCCTCTGTACAGTATTTAAGTGCTGTATGGGGACTACTTATCCTATGATGCATCTCGAGTTGCCATAGTGCTCCTGCAAAAACTTGCACTACCCATGCGTACAAGAAAAAGAAAGATGCTGTAGATTTCAATATTCCCACGACCAATTTGGCAACCATTATAAAAAACAAACAGGATACAATAATACAGGCTCATGAACAGCAAACTGTTCATAAGCCGTATTTTCAATAAAATGCACAGTGCTTTTAAATGTATAATACTTTTCATTGTTCTGTAATTGAAAATGTATTTCAGTGTTAATGTAACTTCAAATAAAACTGACAGTACATCTGGCTTCCTGATAATACAAATTACTGATGACACATTTTTTACTGGTGCCTTGAAATTCACGAGAAATGACTGTAGTATGTTTCTATATTTGTACCTGTGAATATTGATTGGTTATCTAGAATAAATAAATTAAACATGTTAATCTGTGTAGCTGTTTATGTTATTTTTTATTATAATTGTGATTACTGCAGCATAATTGCCACTGCAATTCTAACAGAACAAAATAGTGTAATTGAAATTTCAGCAAACAGTGCTGCTGTAATTTTAATTATAATTACAATTGACCCCAGGTATTGCACAGAAAGCTATACTGAACTGAAACCCCTTTAAATGCTGTTATGTTTAACTGCAATATCCCTAAAAGCAGTCTGACCAGAAAAATGTACAGCAGAGTAGCAATGTCCTGCAAGGTTTTACACAGATCAGTGACAGAAAACAAATCTAACATGCATACCACGCATTCCTTCCCTAGAAACTGTATTACGGCTTGCACCTAATTTGGGGTTGGACTGTTCCCTGATTCCAGTCTTGATACAACATGGTATAGACTCCACAAGGTGCTGGAACGTGTCTTAAGGAATGTTAATCCATTCAGTCGTTAATATTTCTTGAAATCATGATCCTTTTTATTCGTCTTTTTCCCTGTCCATCATACATATTGATTCCAACAAAGATCCTGTGTGATGTTTGGACACTGCAGAGCAGCCCAATACTGCGGATGAACTGGTTTTTCTTTCTTCTAAAAAATACCATTCCATGTTTTATTTGGCTGGTTTAACTTCAAACACATGGTAATGCACTACATTGCACAATATCAATGCAAATACCATTTCCATCAGCCGGAAACCAAATCCCACCCCCTGCCAACCGATGTGTGAGTACAAACGAAAATGTCTTCTGATATTCCAGTGGCTTTGCCCTGCAGTAGATGAATACCCTCTCAATCTCACTTTTTCTGTGTGTCTCTGCTCTTGTGATTTCACAGACTCCCAGGGTCAATTGCAGCGTACCAAATTTAGTCCACTTGATGTGTCTAACTTGTGGATTAAACAGGTTTAGTCAACTTGGTTGGACTAAAGTTAGTACACCGTCTAATCCTGACTGCAGCGTACCAGAAGTTAATCATCACAGGTGGATCATCCACTAAATCAGACTAAACAAGTCTGATTTGAGATTATCCTGTTCAAGTGGATTAATTTAGTACTGTGAAGGATGACTAACTTAGTACGCTTGCTCGTCCTAAGCATTTACTGCGTACATTTTTTGCAGAGACATTTTTCCTCTGAAATGACTAGTACATCTGAAAACTTTATTCCATACATTTCTTATGTCCATCACGTTCGGGCAGTCAGATCCGTGAGAATAAAGTCTTGCACAATATATATATATAGCATCTACATTTAAAAAACACTTTTTAATCATGTACTTTAAAACTGTTTTCAATTTAACGCAATACAATTTCAGTTGATATGCTTTAACTATAAACAACTAATGGTCCATTATCACGCAATTAAACTTTTCTGTGCCTATGCAGCAGTTGGCAGCTTAAATGCAAGTGTGATCTGCAGGGTTCACCCCAGGCCTTTTCAGCTGGGCAGGCTGTCTGGCAAAGTGGCCAGGCCGCCCAGCTGAAAAAACCCGATCCGCCCGTCTTGCAGATGCTACTGTGCCTTTAAGAAGAAGGACTGATTGCGCTTCTAGCAGACTAGATCACTTGCATGTTGCTGGGTGAAAAAAAAAAATCTTGGAACCACATGACAGCTGTGTTATGTCTTGACACAACATTTAACCAGTCAGAGAGTTTAAGGGGCGGGTTTTCTGTGTTAAGCACTTCGGCGCAATCCACCACCTAATACTATATTTGCGCCAGCTACTTTATTAAAAAAATATTATTTTGGGGTATTATCATTAAGTCAATTTTTTGTCTATTATTGTACTGCAAGGTGATATATAGTACATAAGCTATACATATGCACCAAAAAAAAAAAGCGTATTCCTTTTGTTGTGATATCGTAACAATATGTATCCAGGTGCTTGTGAGAGATTGGGGGTTCATTTATAGAGGCTGTACGCCTTTAAGAAGAAAGGCGTGATGGGATATCAGCTGTTGTCAGCTGACATACAAATGCTTAAGTGCAGAGGTGCTGGATTATTATGGTTTCATGCAACAGTTATGATGGTGAACAAACATGTGTGAGTAGTGTTGTGTTAAAAAATGGTTAAAATGAACAGCTGCATTCAAAAAATGTAGAACAGCGAAAAACAAAAATAGACATGTATTAACAAAATGCCCTGAATACTTAACAAATAAAACAATTTAAATGAAGCAATAAGCTCAGTAATTAAACTAAAAAGGAAGTGCAAAGGTTACCGTTTTTTTTTTTTTTTTTTTGTGAACTCCAATAAACCTACGTTATCATTCCCGAGTCAAATCGTAGAGTGCATAAATAAGCACGGTAATTTACCATAAAAAAATATATATATATATGAAAAAGAATAAGCTTCTGGCTATAAACTTGTTCCACTTGTTCCGTTCAGTTAAACCAATTACCGGGATCATCTGCTTGATACGCTGCAATCAGGATTAAGTTAGTACAGATTTGCAGGATTTATTAGTACGCTTGCTGTTGACTAAATCACTGGTACGCTGCAATTGACCGCTGGTGTTTATTTCTGTAGAAATAACACAAAATGTCCTTGAACTTTTAATGTCAGTTTGACCACATTTACATTTACATTACAGACTGTTTTGTTGGGTTAACCTTAGTCCAGCTGTGTCAATACAAAAAAAGAGAGTTTTGCTATTTTCCACAGCAGCTGGGTAAATAGTTACTTCTTTAGACATGGACAAAAATATTTTTCCAAAGCTTTCTTTTTTTATATAAAAATGATTTGACCTAATGTGACTCATGAAAACCATAGAGCTTGGAGGCTTAGATTCTGTCACTTCAAGCAGCTGACAGTATGAGCATTCATGCTGTTGTTATCAGCACAGTTAAAATCAGATAGGTGACTACTTTACTAAAACAATCAGCACAAATGACAGAAATGCTAAGTTGTGCTAAATTGTTAAACTCTGTAGTGAACTATAATAACTACTGTAAATACAGCATAGTACTGTATAATAACCTCCTTGCAATATTTAACTCATGCTTGTCTGGTCTTCAACAACAATGTTGAATGGAGCTTATAAACATAGGTTTTTGGTTGGTAGTAACAAACTAAACAGGTCTAGTGTTGTTCTGTGATCTACAACACAATGTGAAATTGTTGTTAGCAGCAGGTTAACAATACTTGTTTCCAGAGGGGTCATTGATTGAAGTGCACCAAAATTGTTGTTAGCAGCAGGTTAACAATACTTGTTTCCAGAGGGGTCATTGATTGATGTGCACCAAAATTGTTGTTAGCAGCAGGTTAACAATACTTGTTTCCAGAGGGGTCATTGATTGAAGTGCACCAGTAACATTACCGTTAATAGGAAATAATTCCAAAACTCCCCCAGCCTCAAGGTCCACACCAACCAACTTCAGAACAGCTATGTGTCGCAGACCTGGGAAAATGGAAAAAAAGGTTACTATTCATATTAACAATGAGGCTATTATTAATTAGAAGTATAAACTAAAAAACAATTGACGCTTCCAGTTGCTTTGGTCCCTTGGAAATAGTAAGGTCCAGACAGAATTCTGTCATACAGCCAGGGCAGCAGCTTACACGGTGTTGATTCAGACAGACAGGGAGGTTTTAACAAACATTTAAATGTAACATTGATGATATGTATGGTATGTACAGTAGATTCAGTAGTAAAACTT